>NW_027017504.1:0-75856 GCF_036013445.1 Caloenas nicobarica | reverse complement strand
CCTGTCGGGCTCTGTCGGGCTCTGTCGGGCTCTGTCGGGCTCTACTGGGCCCTGTCGGGCTCTGTCGGGCTCTGTCGGGCTCTGTCGGGCCCTGTCGGGCTCTGTCCGGCCCTGTCGGGCTCTGTCGGGCTCTACTGGGTCCTGTCCGGGCCCTGTCGGGCTCTGTCGGCTCTGGTCGGGCTCCTACTGGGCCCTGTCGGGTTCTGTCGGGCTCTACTGGGCTCTGTCGGGCCCTGTCGGGCCTCTGTCAGGGCCCTGTCGGGCTCTGTCGGGCTCTGTCGGGCTCTGTCGGGCTCTACTGGGCCCTGTCGGGTTCTGTCGGGCTCTACTGGGCTCTGTCGGGCTCTGTCGGGCTCTGTCGGGCCCTGTCGGCTCTGTCGGGCTCTGTCGGGCTCTACTGGGCCTGTCGGGTTCTGTCGGGCTCTACTGGGCTCTGTCGGGCCTGTCGGGCTCTGTCGGGCCCTGTCGGGCTCTGTCGGGCCCTGTCGGGCTCTGTCGGGTTCTGTCGGGCTCTGTCGGGTCTGTCGGCTCTGTCGGGCTCTTCGGGCTCTACTGGGCTCTGTCGGGCTCTGTCGGGCCCTGTCGGGCCCTGTCGGGCTCTGTCGGGCTCTGTCGGGCCCTGTCGGGCTCTGTCGGGCTCTGTCGGGCCCTGTCGGGCTCTGTCGGGCTCTGTCGGGCTCTGTCGGGCTCTACTGGGCTCTGTCGGGCTCTGTCGGGCTCTGTCGGGCTCTACTGGGCTCTGTCGGGCTCTGTCGGGCCTGTCGGCCCTGTCGGGCTCTGTCGGGCTCTGTCGGGCCCTGTCGGGCTCTGTCGGGCTCTGTCGGGCTCTGCTGGGCCCTGTCGGGCTCTGCCGGGCCCTGTCGGGCTCTGTCGGGCTCTGTCGGGCTCTACTGGGCTCCTGTCGGGCTCTGTCGGGCTCTACTGGGCCCTGTCGGGTTCTGTCGGGCTCTACTGGGCTCTGTCGGGCCCTGTCGGGCTCTGTCGGGCCCTGTCGGGCTCTGTCGGGCTCTGTCGGGCTCTGTCGGGCTCTACTGGGCTCTGTCGGGCTCTGTCGGGCTCTGTCGGGCTCTGTCGGGCTCTACTGGGCCCTGTCGGGCTCTGTCGGGCTCTGTCGGCCCTGTCGGGCTCTGTCGCGCTCTGTCGGGCCTCTGTCGGGCTCTACTGGGCCCTGTCGGGCTCTGTCGGGCTCTACTGGGCCTGTCGGGCTCTGTCGCGCTCTGTCGGGCTCTGTCGGGCTCTACTGGGCCCTGTCGGGCTCTGTCGGGCTCTACTGGGCTCTGTCGGGCCCTGTCGGGCCCTGTCGGGCTCTGTCGGGCTCTGTCGGGCCCTGTCGGGCCCTGTCGGGCTCTGTCGGGCTCTGTCGGGCCCTGTCGGGCCCTGTCGGGCTCTGTCCGGCCCTGTCGGGCTCTGTCGGGCTCTACTGGGCCCTGTCGGGCCCTGTCGGGCTCTGTCGGGCTCTGTCGGGCCCTGTCGGGCTCTGACGGGCCCTGTCGGGCTCTGTCGGGCTCTGTCGGGCTCTGCTGGGCCCTGTCGGGCTCTGTCGGGCTCTGTCGGGCTCTGTCGGGTTCTGTCGGGCCCTGTCGGGCTCTGTCGGGCTCTGTCGGGCTCTGCTGGGCCCTGTCGGGCTCTGTCGGGCTCTGTCGGACTCTGTCGGGCTCTGCTGGGCCCTGTCGGGCTCTGTCGGGCTCTGTCGGGCTCTGTCGGGCTCTGTCGGGCTCTGCCGGGCCCTGTCGGGCTCTGTGGGCTCTGTCGGGCTCTGTCGGGCTCTGTCGGGCCCTGTCGGGCTCTACTGGGCCCTGTCGGGCCCTGTCGGGCTCTGTCGGGCTCTGTCGGGCCCTGTCGGGCTCTGACGGGCCCTGTCGGGCTCTGTCGGCTCTGTCGGGCTCTGCTGGGCCCTGTCGGGCTCTGTCGGGCCCTGTCGGCTCTGTCGGGCTCTGTCGGGCTCTACTGGGCCCTGTCGGGCTCTGTCGGGCTCTACTTGGCCCTGTCGGGTTCTGTCGGGCTCTACTGGGCTCTGTCGGGCCCTGTCGGGCTCTGTCGGGCTCTGTCGGGCCCTGTCGGGCTCTGTCGGGCCCTGTCGGGCTCTGTCGGGCTCTGTCGGGCTCTACTGGGCTCTGTCGGGCTCTGTCGGGCTCTGTCGGGCTCTGTCGGGCTCTACTGGGCCCTGTCGGGCTCCCTGTCGGGCTCTGTCGGGCCCTGTCGGCTCTGCCGGGCCCTGTCGGGCTCTGTCGGGCTCTGTCGGGCTCTACTGGGCTCTGTCGGGCTCTGTCGGGCTCTGTCGGGCTCTGTCGGGCTCTACTGGGCCCTGTCGGGCTCTGTCGGGCTCTACTGGCTCTCGGGCCCTGTCGGGCTCTGTCGCGCTCTGTCGGGCTCTGTCGGGCTCTACTGGGCCCTGTCGGGCTCTGTCGGGCTCTACTGGGCCCTGTCGGCTCTGTCGGGCTCTGTCGGGCTCTACTGGGCCCTGTCGGGCTCTGTCGGGCTCTGTCGGGCCCTGTCGGGCTCTGTCGCGCTCTGTCGGGCTCTGTCCGGGCTCTACTGGGCCCTGTCGGGCTCTGTCGGGCTCTACTGGACCCTGTCGGGCCCTGTCGGGCTCTGTCGGGCTCTGTCGGGCCCTGTCGGGCTCTGTCGGGCTCTGTCGGGCTCTGTCGGGCTCTACTGGGCCCTGTCGGGCTCTGTCGGGCTCTGTCGGGCCCTGTCGGGCTCTGTCGCGCTCTGTCGGGCTCTGTCGGGCTCTACTGGGCCCTGTCGGGCTCTGTCGGGCTCTTCTGGGCCCTGTCGGGTTCTGTCGGCTCTACTGGGCTCTGTCGGGCCCTGTCGGGCTCTGTCGGGCCCTGTCGGGCTCTGTCGGGCTCTGTCGGGCTCTGTCGGGCTCTACTGGGCTCTGTCGGGCTCTGTCGGGCTCTGTCGGGCCCTGTCGGGCTCTGTCGCGCTCTGTCGGGCTCTGTCGGGCTCTACTGGGCCCTGTCGGGCTCTGTCGGGCTCTACTGGGCCCTGTCGGGTTCTGTCGGGCTCTACTGGGCTCTGTCGGGCCCTGTCGGGCTCTGTCGGGCCCTGTCGGGCTCTGTCGGGCTCTGTCGGGCTCTGTCGGGCTCTACTGGGCTCTGTCGGGCTCTGTCGGCTCTGTCGGGCTCTACTGGGCTCTGTCGGGCTCTGTCGGGCCCTGTCGCGCCCTGTCGGGCTCTGTCGGGCTCTGTCGGGCCCTGTCGGGCTCTGTCGGGCTCTGTCGGGCTCTGTCGGGCTCTACTGGGCCCTGTCGGGCTCTGTCGGGCTCTGTCGGCCCGGCTCTGTCGGGCCCTGTCGGGCTCTGTCCGGCCCTGTCGGGCTCTGTCGGGCTCTACTGGGTCCTGTCGGGCCCTGTCGGGCTCTGTCGGGCTCTGTCGGGCTCTGCTGGGCCCTGTCGGGCTCTGTCGGGCTCTGTCGGGCTCTACTGGGCCCTGTCGGGTTCTGTCGGGCTCTACTGGGCTCTGTCGGGCCCTGTCGGGCTCTGTCGGGCCCTGTCGGGCTCTGTCGGGCTCTGTCGGGCTCTGTCGGGCTCTACTGGGCCCTGTCGGGTTCTGTCGGGCTCTACTGGGCTCTGTCGGGCTCTGTCGGGCTCTGTCGGGCCCTGTCGGGCTCTGTCGGGCTCTGTCGGGCTCTACTGGGCCCTGTCGGGCTCTGTCGGGCTCTACTGGGCCCTGTCGGGCCCTGTCGGGCTCTGTCGGGCCCTGTCGGGCTCTGTCGGGCTCTGTCGGGCTCTACTGGGCTCTGTCGGGCTCTGTCGGGCTCTGTCGGGCTCTACTGGGCTCTGTCGGGCTCTGTCGGGCCCTGTCGGGCCCTGTCGGGCTCTGTCGGGCTCTGTCGGGCCCTGTCGGGCTCTGTCGGGCTCTGTCGGGCCCTGTCGGGCTCTGTCGGGCTCTGTCGGGCTCTGTCGGGCTCTACTGGGCTCTGTCGGGCTCTGTCGGGCTCTGTCGGGCTCTACTGGGCTCTGTCGGGCTCTGTCGGGCCCTGTCGGGGCCCTGTCGGGCTCTGTCGGGCTCTGTCGGGCCCTGTCGGGCTCTGTCGGGCTCTGTCGGGCTCTGCTGGGCCCTGTCGGGCTCTGCCGGGCCCTGTCGGGCTCTGTCGGGCTCTGTCGGGCTCTACTGGGCCCTGTCGGGCTCTGTCGGGCTCTACTTGGCCCTGTCGGGTTCTGTCGGGCTCTACTGGGCTCTGTCGGGCCCTGTCGGGCTCTGTCGGGCCCTGTCGGGCTCTGTCGGGCTCTGTCGGGCTCTGTCGGGCTCTACTGGGCTCTGTCGGGCTCTGTCGGGCTCTGTCGGGCTCTGTCGGGCTCTACTGGGCCTTGTCGGGCTCTGTCGGGCTCTGTCGGGCCCTGTCGGGCTCTGTCGCGCTCTGTCGGGCTCTGTCGGGCTCTACTGGGCCCTGTCGGGCTCTGTCGGGCTCTACTGGGCCCTGTCGGGCTCTGTCGCGCTCTGTCGGGCTCTGTCGGGCTCTACTGGGCCCTGTCGGGCTCTGTCGGGCTCTACTGGGCTCTGTCGGGCCCTGTCGGGCCCTGTCGGGCTCTGTCGGGCTCTGTCGGGCCCTGTCGGGCCCTGTCGGGCTCTGTCGGGCTCTGTCGGGCCCTGTCGGGCCCTGTCGGGCTCTGTCCGGCCCTGTCGGGCTCTGTCGGGCTCTACTGGGCCCTGTCGGGCCCTGTCGGGCTCTGTCGGGCCCTGTCGGGCTCTGACGGGCCCTGTCGGGCTCTGTCGGGCTCTGTCGGGCTCTGCTGGGCCCTGTCGGGCTCTGTCGGGCTCTGTCGGGCTCTGTCGGGTTCTGTCGGGCCCTGTCGGGCTCTGTCGGGCTCTGTTGGGCTCTGCTGGGCCCTGTCGGGCTCTGTCGGGCTCTGTCGGACTCTGTCGGGCTCTGCTGGGCCCTGTCGGGCTCTGTCGGGCTCTGTCGGGCTCTGTCGGGCTCTGTCGGGCTCTGCTGGGCCCTGTCGGGCTCTGTCGGGCTCTGTCGGGCCCTGTCGGGCTCTACTGGGCCCTGTCGGGCCCTGTCGGGCTCTGTCGGGCTCTGTCGGGCCCTGTCGGGCTCTGACGGGCCCTGTCGGGCTCTGTCGGGCTCTGTCGGGCTCTGCTGGGCCCTGTCGGGCTCTGTCGGGCCCTGTCGGGCTCTGTCGGGCTCTGTCGGGCTCTACTGGGCCCTGTCGGGCTCTGTCGGGCTCTACTTGGCCTGTCGGGTTCTGTCGGGCTCTACTGGGCTCTGTCGGGCCCTGTCGGGCTCTGTCGGGCTCTGTCGGGCCCTGTCGGGCTCTGTCGGGCCCTGTCGGGCTCTGTCGGGCTCTGTCGGGCTCTGTCGGGCTCTACTGGGCTCTGTCGGGCTCTGTCGGGCTCTGTCGGGCTCTGTCGGGCTCTACTGGGCCCTGTCGGGCTCTGTCGGGCTCTGTCGGGCCCTGTCGGGCTCTGTCGCGCTCTGTCGGGCTCTGTCGGGCTCTACTGGGCCCTGTCGGGCTCTGTCGGGCTCTACTGGGCCCTGTCGGGCTCTGTCGCGCTCTGTCGGGCTCTGTCGGGCTCTACTGGGCCCTGTCGGGCTCTGTCGGGCTCTACTGGACCCTGTCGGGCCCTGTCGGGCTCTGTCGGGCTCTGTCGGGCCCTGTCGGGCTCTGTCGGGCTCTGTCGGGCTCTGTCGGGCTCTACTGGGCCCTGTCGGGCTCTGTCGGCTCTGTCGGGCCCTGTCGGGCTCTGTCGCGCTCTGTCGGGCTCTGTCGGGCTCTACTGGGCCCTGTCGGGCTCTGTCGGGCTCTTCTGGGCCCTGTCGGGTTCTGTCGGGCTCTACTGGGCTCTGTCGGGCCCTGTCGGGCTCTGTCGGGCCCTGTCGGGCTCTGTCGGGCTCTGTCGGGCTCTGTCGGGCTCTACTGGGCTCTGTCGGGCTCTGTCGGGCTCTGTCGGGCTCTACTGGGCTCTGTCGGGCCCTGTCGGGCTCTGTCGGGCTCTGTCGGGCCCTGTCGGGCCCTGTCGGGCTCTGTCGGGCTCTGTCGGGCCCTGTCGGGCTCTGTCGGGCTCTGTCGGGCTCTGTCGGGCTCTACTGGGCCCTGTCGGGCTCTGTCCGGGCTCTGTCGGGCTCTGTCGGGCCCTGTCGGGCTCTGTCCGGCCCTGTCGGGCTCTGTCGGGCTCTACTGGGCCCTGTCGGGCCCTGTCGGGCTCTGTCGGGCCCTGTCGGGCTCTGTCGGGCTCTGTCGGGCCCTGTCGGGCTCTGTCGGGCTCTGTCGGGCTCTGCTGGGCCCTGTCGGGCTCTGTCGGGCTCTGTCGGGCTCTGTCGGGTTCTGTCGGGCCCTGTCGGGCTCTGTCGGGCTCTGTCGGGCTCTGCTGGGCCCTGTCGGCTCTGTCGGGCTCTGTCGGGCTCTGTCGGGCTCTACTGGGCCCTGTCGGGCTCTGTCGGGCTCTGTCGGGCTCTGTCGGGCTCTACTGGGCCCTGTCGGGCCCTGTCGGGCTCTGTCTGGCCCTGTCGGGCCCTGTCGGGCTCTGTCAGGCTCTGTCGGGCTCTGTCGGGCTCTACTGGGCCCTGTCGGGCCCTGTCGGGACCTGTCGGTCTCTACTGGGCTCTACTGGGCTCTGTCGGGCTCTGTCGGGCTCTACTGGGCCCTGTCGGGCCCTGTCGGGCCCTGTCGGGCCCTGTCGGGCTCTGTCGGGCCCTGTCGGGCCCTGTCGGGCTCTGTCGGGCTCTGTCGGGCTCTGTCGGGCTCTACTGGGCTCTACTGGGCTCTGTCGGGCTCTGTCGGGCTCTGTCGGGCTCTGTCGGGCTCTACTGGGCCCTGTCGGGCCCTGTCGGGCTCTACTGGGCTCTGTCGGGCTCTCTCGGGCTCTGTCGCGCTCTGTCGGGCTCTGTCGGGCTCTACTGGGCCCTGTCGGGCTCTGTCGGGCTCTACTGGGCCCTGTCGGGTTCTGTCGGGCTCTACTGGGCTCTGCCGGGCTCTGTCGGGCTCTGTCGGGCTCTGTCGGGCTCTACTGGGCCCTGTCGGGCCCTGTCGGGCTCTACTGGGCTCTGTCGGGCTCTCTCGGGCTCTGTCGCGCTCTGTCGGGCTCTGTCGGGGTCTACTGGGCCCTGTCGGGCTCTGTCGGGCCCTGTCGGGCTCTGTCGGGCTCTGTCGGGCTCTACTGGGCTCTGTCGGGCTCTGTAGGCTCTGTCGGGCTCTACTGGGCTCTGTCGGGCTCTGTCGGGCCCTGTCGGGCCCTGTCGGGCTCTGTCGGGCCCTGTCCGGGCCCTGTCGGGCTCTGTCGGGCTCTGTCGGGCTCTGTCGGGCTCTACTGGGCCCTGTCGGGCTCTGTCGGGCTCTGTCGGGCTCTGTCGGGCCCTGTCGGGCTCTGTCGGTCTCTACTGGGCTCTGTCGGGCTCTACTGGGCTCTACTGGGCCCTGTCGGGCTCTGTCGGGCTCTGTCGGGCTCTGTCGGGCTCTACTGGGCCCGTTCGGGCTCTGTCGGGCCCTGTCGGGCTCTGTCGGGCTCTGTCGGGCTCTGTCGGGCTCTACTGGGCCCTGTCGGGCTCTGTCGGGCTCTGTCGGGCCCTGTCGGGCTCTGTCGCGCTCTGTCGGGCTCTGTCGGGCTCTACTGGGCCCTGTCGGGCTCTGTCGGGCTCTACTGGGCCCTGTCGGGTTCTGTCGGGCTCTACTGGGCTCTGTCGGGCCCTGTCGGGCTCTGTCGGGCTCTGTCGGGCTCTGTCGGGCCCTGTCGGGCTCTGTCGGGCTCTGTCGGGCTCTGCTGGGCCCTGTCGGGCTCTGCCGGGCCCTGTCGGGCTCTGTCGGGCTCTGTCGGGCTCTACTGGGCCCTGTCGGGCTCTGTCGGGCTCTACTTGGCCCTGTCGGGTTCTGTCGGGCTCTACTGGGCTCTGTCGGGCCCTGTCGGGCTCTGTCGGGCCCTGTCGGGCTCTGTCGGGCTCTGTCGGGCTCTGTCGGGCTCTACTGGGCTCTGTCGGGCTCTGTCCGGGCTCTGTCGGGCTCTGTCGGGCTCTACTGGGCCCTGTCGGGCTCTGTCGGGCTCTGTCGGGCCCTGTCGGGCTCTGTCGCGCTCTGTCGGGCTCTGTCGGGCTCTACTGGGCCCTGTCGGGCTCTGTCGGGCTCTACTGGGCCCTGTCGGGCTCTGTCGGCGCTCTGTCGGGCTCTGTCGGGCTCTACTGGGCCCTGTCGGGCTCTGTCGGCTCTACTGGGCTCTGTCGGGCCCTGTCGGGCCCTGTCGGGCTCTGTCGGGCCCTGTCGGGCCCTGTCGGGCTCTGTCGGGCTCTGTCGGGCCCTGTCGGGCCCTGTCGGGCTCTGTCGGGCTCTGTCGGGCCCTGTCGGGCCCTGTCGGGCTCTGTCCGGCCCTGTCGGGCTCTGTCGGGCTCTACTGGGCCCTGTCGGGCCCTGTCGGGCTCTGTCGGGCTCTGTCGGGCCCTGTCGGGCTCTGCTGGGCCCTGTCGGGCTCTGTCGGGCTCTGTCGGGCTCTGTCGGGTTCTGTCGGCCCTGTCGGGCTCTGTCGGGCTCTGTCGGGCTCTGCTGGGCCCTGTCGGGCTCTGTCGGGCTCTGTCGGGCTCTGTCGGACTCTGTCGGGCTCTGCTGGGCCCTGTCGGGCTCTGTCGGCTCTGTCGGGCTCTGTCGGGCTCTGTCGGGCTCTGCTGGGCCCTGTCGGGCTCTGTCGGGCTCTGTCGGGCTCTGTCGGGCTCTGTCGGGCCCTGTCGGGCTCTACTGGGCCCTGTCGGGCCCTGTCGGGCTCTGTCGGGCTCTGTCGGGCCCTGTCGGGCTCTGACGGGCCCTGTCGGGCTCTGTCGGGCTCTGTCGGGCTCTGCTGGGCCCTGTCGGGCTCTGTCGGGCCCTGTCGGGCTCTGTCGGGCTCTGTCGGGCTCTACTGGGCCCTGTCGGGCTCTGTCGGGCTCTACTTGGCCCTGTCGGGTTCTGTCGGGCTCTACTGGGCTCTGTCGGGCCCTGTCGGGCTCTGTCGGGCTCTGTCGGGCCCTGTCGGGCTCTGTCGGGCCCTGTCGGGCTCTGTCGGGCTCTGTCGGGCTCTGTCGGGCTCTACTGGGCTCTGTCGGGCTCTGTCGGGCTCTGTCGGGCTCTGTCGGGCTCTACTGGGCCCTGTCGGGCTCTGTCGGGCTCTGTCGGGCCCTGTCGGGCTCTGTCGCGCTCTGTCGGGCTCTGTCGGGCTCTACTGGGCCCTGTCGGGCTCTGTCGGGCTCTACTGGGCCCTGTCGGGCTCTGTCGCGCTCTGTCGGGCTCTGTCGGGCTCTACTGGGCCCTGTCGGGCTCTGTCGGGCTCTACTGGACCCTGTCGGGCCCTGTCGGGCTCTGTCGGGCTCTGTCGGGCCCTGTCGGGCTCTGTCGGGCTCTGTCTGGCTCTGTCGGGCTCTACTGGGCCCTGTCGGGCTCTGTCGGGCTCTGTCGGGCCCTGTCGGGCTCTGTCGCGCTCTGTCGGGCTCTGTCGGGCTCTACTGGGCCCTGTCGGGCTCTGTCGGGCTCTTCTGGGCCCTGTCGGGTTCTGTCGGGCTCTACTGGGCTCTGTCGGGCCCTGTCGGGCTCTGTCGGGCCCTGTCGGGCTCTGTCGGGCTCTGTCGGGCTCTGTCGGGCTCTACTGGGCTCTGTCGGGCTCTGTCGGGCTCTGTCGGGCTCTACTGGGCTCTGTCGGGCTCTGTCGGGCTCTGTCGGGCCCTGTCGGGCCCTGTCGGGCTCTGTCGGGCTCTGTCGGGCCCTGTCGGGCTCTGTCGGGCTCTGTCGGGCTCTGTCGGGCTCTACTGGGCCCTGTCGGGCTCTGTCGGGCTCTGTCGGGCTCTGTCGGGCCCTGTCGGGCTCTGTCCGGCCCTGTCGGGCTCTGTCGGGCTCTACTGGGCCCTGTCGGGCTCTGTCGGGCCTGTCGGGCTCTGTCGGGCTCTGTCGGGCCCTGTCGGGCTCTGACGGGCCCTGTCGGGCTCTGTCGGGCTCTGTCGGGCTCTACTGGGCCCTGTCGGGCTCTGTCGGGCTCTATCGGGCTCTGTCGGGTTCTGTCGGGCCCTGTCGGGCTCTGTCGGGCTCTGTCGGGCTCTGCTGGGCCCTGTCGGGCTCTGTCGGGCTCTGTCGGGCTCTGTCGGGCTCTACTGGGCCCTGTCGGGCTCTGTCGGGCTCTGTCGGGCTCTGTCGGGCTCTACTGGGCCCTGTCGGGCCCTGTCGGGCTCTGTCTGGCCCTGTCGGGCCCTGTCGGGCTCTGTCAGGCTCTGTCGGGCTCTGTCGGGCTCTACTGGGCCCTGTCGGGCCCTGTCGGGACCTGTCGGTCTCTACTGGGCTCTACTGGGCTCTGTCGGGCTCTGTCGGGCTCTACTGGGCCCTGTCGGGCCCTGTCGGGCCCTATCGGGCCCTGTCGGGCTCTGTCGGGCCCTGTCGGGCCCTGTCGGGCTCTGTCGGGCTCTGTCGGGCTCTGTCGGGCTCTACTGGGCTCTACTGGGCTCTGTCGGGCTCTGTCGGGCTCTGTCGGGCTCTGTCGGGCTCTACTGGGCCCTGTCGGGCCCTGTCGGGCTCTACTGGGCTCTGTCGGGCTCTCTCGGGCTCTGTCGCGCTCTGTCGGGCTCTGTCGGGCTCTACTGGGCCCTGTCGGGCTCTGTCGGGCTCTACTGGGCCCTGTCGGGTTCTGTCGGGCTCTACTGGACTCTGTCGGGCTCTGTCGGGCTCTGTCGGGCTCTGTCGGGCTCTACTGGGCCCTGTCGGGCCCTGTCGGGCTCTACTGGGCTCTGTCGGGCTCTGTCGGGCTCTGTCGGGCTCTGTCGGGCTCTACTGGGCTCTGTCGGGCTCTGTCGGGCTCTGTCGGGCTCTGTCGGGCTCTACTGGGCCCTGTCGGGCTCTGTCGGGCCCTGTCGGGCTCTGTCGGGCTCTGTCGGGCTCTACTGGGCTCTGTCGGGCTCTGTCGGGCTCTGTCGGGCTCTACTGGGCTCTGTCGGGCTCTGTCGGGCCCTGTCGGGCCCTGTCGGGCTCTGTCGGGCCCTGTCGGGCCCTGTCGGGCTCTGTCGGGCTCTGTCGGGCTCTGTCGGGCTCTACTGGGCCCTGTCGGGCTCTGTCGGGCTCTGTCGGGCTCTGTCGGGCCCTGTCGGGCTCTGTCGGTCTCTACTGGGCTCTGTCGGGCTCTACTGGGCTCTACTGGGCCTGTCGGGCTCTGTCGGGCTCTGTCGGGCTCCCTGTCGGGCTCTGTCGGGCCTGTCGGGCTCTGTCGGGCTCTGTCGGGCTCTGTCGGGCTCTACTGGGCCCTGTCGGGCTCTGTCGGGCTCTGTCGGGCCCTGTCGGCTCTACAGGCTCTGTCGCGCTCTGTCGGGCTCTGTCGGGCTCTACTGGGCCCTGTCGGGCTCTGTCGGGCTCTACTGGGCCCTGTCGGGTTCTGTCGGGCTCTACTGGGCTCTGTCGGGCCCTGTCGGGCTCTGTCGGGCCCTGTCGGGCTCTGTCGGGCTCTGTCGGGCTCTGTCGGGCTCTACTGGGCCCTGTCGGTTTCTGTCGGGCTCTACTGGGCTCTGTCGGGCCCTGTCGGGCTCTGTCGGGCCCTGTCGGGCTCTGTCGGGCTCTGTCGGGCTCTGTCGGGCTCTACTGGGCCCTGTCGGGTTCTGTCGGGCTCTACTGGGCTCTGTCGGGCCCTGTCGGGCTCTGTCGGGCCCTGTCGGGCTCTGTCGGGCTCTGTCGGGCTCTACTGGGCTCTGTCGGGCTCTGTCGGGCTCTGTCGGGCTCTACTGGGCTCTGTCGGGCCCTGTCGGGCCCTGTCGGGCCCTGTCGGGCTCTGTCGGGCTCTGTCGGGCCCTGTCGGGCTCTGTCGGGCTCTGTCGGGCTCTGCTGGGCCCTGTCGGGCTCTGTCGGGCCCTGTCGGGCTCTGTCGGGCTCTGTCGGGCTCTACTGGGCCCTGTCGGGCTCTGTCGGGCTCTACTTGGCCCTGTCGGGTTCTGTCGGGCTCTACTGGGCTCTGTCGGGCCCTGTCGGGCTCTGTCGGGCCCTGTCGGGCTCTGTCGGGCTCTGTCGGGCTCTGTCGGGCTCTGTCGGTACTGTGGTTCTGTCTCTCGGCTCTGTCGGGCTCTGTCGGGCTCTGTCGGGCTCTACTGGGTCCTGTCGGGCCCTGTCGGGCTCTGTCGGGCTCTGTCGGGCTCTGCTGGGCCCTGTCGGGCTCTGTCGGGCTCTGTCGGGCTCTACTGGGCCCTGTCGGGTTCTGTCGGGCTCTACTGGGCTCTGTCGGGCCCTGTCGGGCTCTGTCGGGCCCTGTCGGGCTCTGTCGGGCTCTGTCGGGCTCTGTCGGGCTCTACTGGGCCCTGTCGGGTTCTGTCGGGCTCTACTGGGCTCTGTCGGGCTCTGTCGGGCCCTGTCGGGCCCTGTCGGGCTCTGTCGGGCTCTGTCGGGCTCTGTCGGGCTCTACTGGGCCCTGTCGGGTTCTGTCGGGCTCTACTGGGCTCTGTCGGGCCCTGTCGGGCTCTGTCGGGCCCTGTCGGGCTCTGTCGGGCTCTGTCGGGTTCTGTCGGGCTCTACTGGGCTCTGTCGGGCTCTGTCGGGCTCTACTGGGCCCTGTCGGGCTCTGTCGGGCTCTGTCGGGCTCTGTCGGGCCCTGTCGGGCTCTGTCCGGCCCTGTCGGGCTCTGTCGGGCTCTACTGGGTCCTGTCGGGCCCTGTCGGCTCTGTCGGGCTCTGTCGGGCTCTGCTGGGCCCTGTCGGGCTCTGTCGGGCTCTGTCGGGCTCTACTGGGCCCTGTCGGGTTCTGTCGGGCTCTACTGGGCTCTGTCGGGCCCTGTCGGGCTCTGTCGGGCCCTGTCGGGCTCTGTCGGGCTCTGTCGGGCTCTGTCGGGCTCTACTGGGCCCTGTCGGGTTCTGTCGGGCTCTACTGGGCTCTGTCGGGCCCTGTCGGGCCCTGTCGGGCTCTGTCGGGCTCTGTCGGGCTCTGTCGGGCTCTACTGGGCCCTGTCGGGTTCTGTCGGGCTCTACTGGGCTCTGTCGGGCCCTGTCGGGCTCTGTCGGGCCCTGTCGGGCTCTGTCGGGCCCTGTCGGGCTCTGTCGGGCTCTGTCGGGCTCTGTCGGGCTCTACTGGGCTCTGTCGGGCTCTGTCGGGCTCTGTCGGGCTCTACTGGGCTCTGTCGGGCTCTGTCGGGCCCTGTCGGGCCCTGTCGGGCTCTGTCGGGCTCTGTCGGGCCCTGTCGGGCTCTGTCGGGCTCGTCGGGCTCTGCTGGGCCCTGTCGGGCTCTGTCGGGCCCTGTCGGGCTCTGTCGGGCTCTGTCGGGCTCTACTGGGCCCTGTCGGGCTCTGTCGGGCTCTACTTGGCCCTGTCGGGTTCTGTCGGGCTCTACTGGGCTCTGTCGGGCCCTGTCGGGCTCTGTCGGGCCCTGTCGGGCTCTGTCGGGCTCTGTCGGGCTCTGTCGGGCTCTACTGGGCTCTGTCGGGCTCTGTCGGGCTCTGTCGGGCTCTGTCGGGCTCTACTGGGCCCTGTCGGGCTCTGTCGGGCTCTGTTGGGCCCTGTTGGGCTCTGTCGCGCTCTGTCGGGCTCTGTCGGGCTCTACTGGGCCCTGTCGGGCTCTGTCGGGCTCTACTGGGCCCTGTCGGGCTCTGTCGCGCTCTGTCGGGCTCTGTCGGGCTCTACTGGGCCCTGTCGGGCTCTGTCGGGCTCTACTGGGCCCTGTCGGGCCCTGTCGGGCCCTGTCGGGCTCTGTCGGGCCCTGTCGGGCCCTGTCGGGCTCTGTCGGGCTCTGTCGGGCCCTGTCGGGCTCTGTCGGGCTCTACTGGGCCCTGTCGCGCTCTGTCGGGCTCTGTCAGGCTCTGTCGGGCTCTGTCGGGCCCTGTCGGGCTCTGTCGGGCTCTACTGGACCCTGTCGGGCCCTGTCGGGCTCTGTCGGGCTCTGTCGGGCCCTGTCGGGCTCTGTCGGGCTCTGTCGGGCTCTGTCGGGCTCTACTGGGCCCTGTCGGGCTCTGTCGGGCTCTGTCGGGCTCTACTGGGCCCTGTCGGGTTCTGTCGGGCTCTGTCGGGCTCTGTCGGGCTCTACTGGGCCCTGTCGGGCTCTGTCGGGCCCTGTCGGGCTCTGTCGGGCTCTGTCGGGCTCTGTCGGGCTCTACTGGGCCCTGTCGGGCTCTGTCGGGCTCTGTCGGGCCCTGTCGGGCTCTGTCGCGCTCTGTCGGGCTCTGTCGGGCTCTACTGGGCCCTGTCGGGCTCTGTCGGGCTCTACTGGGCCCTGTCGGGTTCTGTCGGGCTCTACTGGGCTATGTCGGGCCCTGTCGGGCTCTGTCGGGCCCTGTCGGGCTCTGTCGGGCTCTGTCGGGCTCTGTCGGGCTCTACTGGGCTCTGTCGGGCTCTGTCGGGCTCTGTCGGGCTCTACTGGGCTCTGTCGGGCTCTGTCGGGCCCTGTCGGGCCCTGTCGGGCTCTGTCGGGCTCTGTCGGGCCCTGTCGGGCTCTGTCGGGCTCTGTCGGGCTCTGTCGGGCTCTACTGGGCCCTGTCGGGCTCTGTCGGGCTCTGTCGGGCTCTGTCGGGCCCTGTCGGGCTCTGTCCGGCCCTGTCGGGCTCTGTCGGGCTCTACTGGGTCCTGTCGGGCCCTGTCGGGCTCTGTCGGGCTCTGTCGGGCCCTGTCGGGCTCTGACGGGCCCCGTCGGGCTCTGTCGGGCTCTGTCGGGCTCTGCTGGGCCCTGTCGGGCTCTGTCGGGCTCTGTCGTGCTCTGTCGGGTTCTGTCGGGCCCTGTCGGGCTCTGTCGGGCTCTGTCGGGCTCTGCTGGGCCCTGTCGGGCTCTGTCGGGCTCTGTCGGGCTCTGTCGGGCTCTGTCGGGCTCTACTGGGCCCTGTCGAGCTCTGTCGGGGTCTGTCGGGCTCTGTCGGGCTCTGTCGGGCTCTGTCGGGCTCTACTGGGCCCTGTCGGGCCCTGTCGGGCTCTGTCTGGCCCTGTCGGGCCCTGTCGGGCTCTGTCAGGCTCTGTCGGGCTCTGTCGGGCTCTACTGGGCCCTGTCGGGCCCTGTCGGGACCTGTCGGTCTCTACTGGGCTCTACTGGGCTCTGTCGGGCTCTGTCGGGCTCTACTGGGCCCTGTCGGGCCCTGTCGGGCCCTGTCGGGCTCTGTCGGGCCCTGTCGGGCTCTGTCGGGCTCTGTCGGGCTCTGTCGGGCTCTACTGGGCTCTACTGGGCTCTGTCGGGCTCTGTCGGGCTCTGTCGGGCTCTGTCGGGCTCTACTGGGCCCCGTCGGGCCCTGTCGGGCTCTACTGGGCTCTGTCGGGCTCTCTCGGGCTCTGTCGCGCTCTGTCGGGCTCTGTCGGGCTCTACTAGGCCCTGTCGGGCTCTGTCGGGCTCTACTGGGCCCTGTCGGGTTCTGTCGGGCTCTACTGGGCTCTGTCGGGCCCTGTCGGCTCTGTCGGGCCCTGTCGGGCTCTGTCGGGCTCTGTCGGGCTCTGTCGGGCTCTACTGGGCCCTGTCGGGTTCTGTCGGGCTCTACTGGGCTCTGTCGGGCCCTGTCGGGCTCTGTCGGGCCCTGTCGGGCTCTGTCGGGCTCTGTCGGGCTCTACTGGGCTCTGTCGGGCTCTGTCGGGCTCTGTCGGGCTCTACTGGGCTCTGTCGGGCTCTGTCGGGCCCTGTCGGGCCCTGTCGGGCTCTGTCGGGCTCTGTCGGGCCCTGTCGGGCTCTGTCGGGCTCTGTCGGGCTCTGTCGGGCTCTACTGGGCCCTGTCGGGCTCTGTCGGGCTCTGTCGGGCTCTGTCGGGCCCTGTCGGGCTCTGTCGGTCTCTACTGGGCTCTGTCGGGCTCTACTGGGCTCTACTGGGCCCTGTCGGGCTCTGTCGGGCTCTGTCGGGCTCTGTCGGGCTCTACTGGGCCCTGTCGGGCTCTGTCGGGCCCTGTCGGGCTCTGTCGGGCTCTGTCGGGCTCTGTCGGGCTCTACTGGGCCCTGTCGGGCTCTGTCGGGCTCTGTCGGGCCCTGTCGGGCTCTGTCGCGCTCTGTCGGGCTCTGTCGGGCTCTACTGGGCCCTGTCGGGCTCTGTCGGGCTCTACTGGGCCCTGTCGGGTTCTGTCGGGCTCTACTGGGCTCTGTCGGGCCCTGTCGCGCTCTGTCGGGCCCTGTCGGGCTCTGTCGGGCTCTGTCGGGCTCTGTCGGGCTCTACTGGGCCCTGTCGGGTTCTGTCGGGCTCTACTGGGCTCTGTCGGGCCCTGTCGGGCTCTGTCGGGCCCTGTCGGGGCTCTGTCGGGCTCTACTGGGCCCTGTCGGGTTCTGTCGGGCTCTACTGGGCTCTGTCGGGCCCTGTCGGGCTCTGTCGGGCCCTGTCGGGCTCTGTCGGGCTCTGTCGGGCTCTGTCGGGCTCTACTGGGCTCTGTCGGGCTCTGTCGGGCTCTGTCGGGCTCTACTGGGCTCTGTCGGGCTCTGTCGGGCTCTGTCGGGCTCTACTGGGCCCTGTCGGGCTCTGTCGGGCTCTGTCGGGCTCTGTCGGGCTCTGTCGGGCTCTACTGGGCCCTGTCGGGCTCTGTCGGGCCCTGTCGGGCTCTGTCGGGCTCTGTCAGGCCCTGTCGGGCTCTGTCGGGCTCTACTGGGCTCTGTCGGGCTCTGTCGGGCCCTGTCGGGCTCTGTCGGGCCCTGTCGGGCTCTGTCGGGCTCTGTCGGGCTCTGTCGGGCCCTGTCGGGCTCTGTCGGGCTCCACTGGGCCCTGTCGGGCCCTGTCGGGCTCTGTCGGGCTCTGTCGGGCTCTACTGGGCTAAACTGGGCTCTGTCGGGCCCTGTCGGGCTCTGTCGGGCTCTGTCGGCCTCTGTCGGGCCCTGTCGGGCCCTGTCGGGCTCTGTCGGGCTCTGTCGGGCTCTGTCGGGCCCTGTCGGGCTCTGACGGGCCCTGTCGGGCCCTGTCGGGCTCTGTCGGGCTCTGTCGGGCCGTGTCGGGCTCTGTCGGGCTCTGTCGAGCTCTGTCGGGCTCTACTGGGCTCTGTCGGGCTCTGTCGGTCTCTACTGGGCCCTGTCGGGCCCTGTCGGGCCCTGTCGGGCTCTGTCGGGCTCTACTGGGCTCTGTCGGGCTCTGTCGGGCTCTGTCGGGCTCTACTGGGCTCTGTCGGGCTCTTTCGGGCTCTGTCGGGCTCTGTCGGGCTCTACTGGGCCCTGTCGGGCTCTGTCGGGCTCTGTCGGGCTCTGTCGGGCCCTGTCGGGCCCTGTCGGGCTCTGTCGGGCTCTGTCGGGCTCTGTCGGGCTCTGCTGGGCCCTGTCGGGCTCTGTCGGGCCCTGTCGGGCCCTGTCGGGCTCTGTCGGGCTCTGTCGGGCCCTGTCGGGCTCTGTCGGACTCTGGTGGGCTCTGTCGGGCTCTACTGGGCCCTGTCGGGCTCTGTCGGACTCTGTCGGGCTCTGTCGGGCCCTGTCGGGCTCTGTCGGGCTCTACTGGGCCATGTCGGGCCCTGTCGGACTCTGTCGGGCTCTGTCGGGCTCTGTCGGGCTCTGTCGGGCCCTGTCGGGCTCTGTCGGGCTCTACTGGGCCATGTCGGGCCCTGTCGGACTCTGTCGGGCTCTGTCGGGCTCTGTCGGGCTCTGTCGGGCCCTGTCGGGCTCTGTCGGGCTCTGTCGGGATCTACTGGGCCCTGTCGGGTTCTGTCGGGCTCTGTCGGGCTCTGTCGGGCTCTACTGGGACATGTCGGGCCCTCTCGGGCCCTGTCGGTCTCTGTCGGGCCCTGTCGGGCCCTGTCGGGGCTCTGTCGGGCTCTGTCGGGCTCTGTCGGGCCCTGTCGGGCTCTGTCGGGCTCTACTGGGCCCTGTCGGGCTCTGTCGGGCTCTGTCGGGCCCTGTCGGGCTCTGTCGGGCTCTGTCGGGCTCTGTCGGGCTCTACTGGGCCCTGTCGGGCTCTGTCGGGCTCTGTCGTGCCCTGTCGGGCTCTGTCGGGCTCTGTCGGGCTCTGTCGGGCCCTGTCGGGCCCTGTCGGGCTCTGTCGGGACCTGTCGGGCTCTGTAGGGCTCTGTCGGGCTCTGTCGGGCTCTGTCGGGCTCTGATGGGCCCTGTCGGGCTCTGTCGGGCCCTGTCGGGCCCTGTCGGGCTCTGTCGGGCTCTGTTGGGCCCTGTCGGGCTCTGTCGGGCTCTGTCGGACTCTGTTGGGCTCTGTCGGGCTCTACTGGGCCCTGTCGGGCTCTGTCGGGCTCTGTCGGGCTCTGTCGGGCCCTGTCGGGCTCTGTCGGGCTCTACTGGGCCCTGTCGGGCCCTGTCGGACTCTGTCGGGCCCTGTCGGGCTCTGTCGGGCTCTGTCGGGCTCTGTCGGGCCCTGTCGGGCTCTGTCGGGCTCTGTCGGGCTCTGTCGGGCTCTACTGGGCCCTGTCGGGTTCTGTCGGGCTCTGTCGGGCCCTGTCGGGCTCTGTCGGGCTCTGTCGGGCCCTGTCGGGCTCTGTCGGGCTCTGTCGGGCTCTGTCGGGCTCTACTGGGCTCTGTCGGGCTCTGTCGGGCTCTGTCGGGCTCTGTCGGCCTCTACTGGGCTCTGTCGGGCTCTGTCGGGTTCTGTCGGGCTCTGTCGGGCCCTGTCGGGCTCTGTCGGGCTCTGTCGGGCTCTGTCGGGCCCTGTCGGGCTCTGTCGGGCTCTGTCGGGCCCTGTTGGGCTCTGTCGGGCTCTGTCGGGCCCTGTCGGGCTCTACTGGGCCCTGTCGGGCTCTGTCAGGCTCTGTCAGGCCCTGTCGGGCCCTGTCGGGCTCTGTCGGGCTCTGTCGGGCCCTGTCGGGCTCTGTCGGGCCCTGTCGGGCCCTGTCGGGCTCTGTCGGGCTCTACTGGGCTCTGTCGGGCTCTGTCGGGCTCTGTCGGGCTCTACTGGGCTCTGTCGGGCTCTTTCGGGCTCTGTCGGGCTCTGTCGGGCTCTACTGGGCTCTGTCGGGCCCTGTCGGGCCCTGTCGGGCCCTGTCGGGCTCTGTCGGGCCCTGTCGGGCTCTGTCGGGCTCTGTCGGGCTCTGTCGGGCTCTGTCGGGCCCTGTCGGGCTCTGTCGGGCCCTGTCGGGCTCTGTCGGGCTCTGTCGGGCCCTGTCGGGCTCTGTCGGGCTCTGTCGGGCTCTATCGGGCTCTGTCGGGCCCTGTCGGGCTCTGTCAGGCTCTGTCGGGATCTACTGGGCCCTGTCGGGTTCTGTCGGGCTCTGTCGGGCTGTGTCGGGCTCTACTGGGACCTGCCGGGCCCTGTCGGGCCCTGTCGGGCTGTCGGGCTCTGTCGGGCCCTGTCGGGCTCTGTCGGGCTCTGTCGGGCTCTGTCGGGCCCTGTCGGGCTCTGTCGGGCTCTACTGGGCCCTGTCGGGCTCTGTCGGGCTCTGTCGGGCCCTGTCGGGCTCTGTCGGGCTCTGTCGGGCTCTGTCGGGCTCTACTGGGCCCTGTCGGGTTCTGTCGGGCTCTGTCGGGCCCTGTCGGGCTCTGTCGGGCTCTGTCGGGCCCTGTCGGGCTCTGTCGGGCTCTGTCGGGCTCTGTCGGGCTCTACTGGGCTCTGTCGGGCTCTGTCGGGCTCTGTCGGGCTCTACTGGGCTCTGTCGGGTTCTGTCGGGCTCTGTCGGGTTCTGTCGGGCCCTGTCGGGCCCTGTCGGGCTCTGTCGGGCTCTGTCGGGCCCTGTCGGGCTCTGTCGGGCTCTGTCGGGCTCTGTCGGGCTCTACTGGGCTTTGTCGGGCTCTGTCAGGCTCTGTCGGGCCCTGTCGGGCCCTGTCGGGCTCTGTCGGGCTCTGTCGGGCTCTGTCGGGCTCTACTGGGCTCTGTCGGGCTCTACTGGGCTCTACTGGGCCCTGTCGGGCTCTGTCGGGCTCTGTCGGGCTCTGTCGGGCTCTACTGGGCTCTGTCGGGCCCTGTCGGTCTCTGTCAGGCTCTGTCGGGCTCTGTCGGGCTCTGTCGGACTCTGTCGGGCTCTGTCGGGCTCTACTGGGCTCTGTCGGGCTCTGTCGGGCTCTGTCGGGCTCTGTCGGGCTCTACTGGGCCCTGTCGGGCCCTGTCGGGCTCTGTCGGGCTCAACTGGTCTCTGTCGGGCTCTGTCGGGTTCTGTCGGGCTCTGTCGGGCTCTACTGGGCCCTGTCGGGCTCTGTCGGGCTCTGTCGGGCTCTGTCGGGTTCTGTCGGGCTCTGTCGGGCTCTGTCGGGCTCTGTCGTGCTCTACTGGGCCCTGTCGGGCCCTGTCGGGCTCTGTCGGGCTCTGTCGGGCTCTGTCGGGCTCTGTCGGGCTCTACTGGGCCCTGTCGGGCCCTGTCGGGCCCTGTCGGGCTCTGTCGGGCTCTGTCGGGCTCTGTCGGGCTCTACTGGGCTCTGTCGGGCTCTGTCTGGTTCTGTCGGGCTCTGTCGGGCTCTATCGGGCTCTGTCGGGCTCTACTGGGATCTGTCGGGCCCTGTCGGGCCCTGTCGGGCTCTGTCGGGCTCTGTCGGGCCCTGTCGGGCTCTGTCGGGCTCTGTCGGGCTCTGTCGGGCTCTACTGGGCCCTGTCGGGCCCTGTCGGGCTCTGTCGGGCTCTACTGGGCCCTGTCGGGCCCTGTCGGGCTCTGTCGGGCCCTGTCGGGCTCTGTCGGGCTCTGTCGGGCTCTGTCGGGCTCTACTGGGCTCTACTGGGCTCTGTCGGGCTCTGTCGGGCTCTACTGGGCCCTGTCGGGCCCTGTCGGGCCCTGTCAGGCTCTGTCGAGCTCTACTGGGCCCTGTCAGGCTCTGTCGGGCTCTGTCGGGCCCTGTCGGGCTCTGTCGGGCTCTGTCGGGCCCTGTCTGGCTCTGTCGGGCTATGTCGGGCTCTGTCGGGCTCTACTGGGCTCTGTCGGGCTCTGTCGGGCTCTGTCGGGCTCTACTGGGCCCTGTCGGGCTCTGTCGGGCCCTGTCGGGCTCTGTCGGGCTCTGTCGGGCTCTGCTGGGCCCTGTCGGGCTCTGTCGGGCCCTGTCGGGCCCTGTCGGGCTCTGTCGGGCTCTGTCGGGCTCTGTCGGGCCCTGTCGGGCTCTGTCGGGCTCTGTCGGGCCCTGTCGGGCCCTGTCGGTCTCTGTCGGGCTCTTTCGGGCTCTGTCGGGCCCTGTCGGGCTCTGTCGGGCTCTGTCGGGCTCTGTCGGGCTCTACTGGGCTCTGTCGGGCTCTGTCGGGCTCTGTCGGGCTCTACTGGGCCCTGTCGGGCCCTGTCGGGCCCTGTCGGGCTCTGTCGGGCTCTACTGGGCTCTGTCAGGCTCTGTCGGGCTCTGTCGGGCCCTGTCGGGCTCTGTTGGGCTCTGTCGGGCCCTGTCGGGCTCTGTCGGGCTATGTCGGGCTCTGTCGGGCTCTACTGGGCTCTGTCGGGCTCTGTCGGGCTCTGTCGGACTCTACTGGGCCCTGTCGGGCCCTGTCGGGCTCTGTCGGGCTCTGTCGGGCTCTGTCGGGCCCTGTCGGGCTCTGTCGGGCTCTGTCGGGCTCTGTCGGGCTCTACTGGGCTCTGTCGGGCTCTACTGGGCTCTACTGGGCCCTGTCGGGCTCTGTCGGGCTCTGTCGGGCTCTGTCGGGCTCTGTCAGGATCTACTGGGCTCTGTCGGGCTCTGTCGGGCCCTGTCGGGCCCTGTCGGGCTCTGTCGGGCTCTGTCGGGCCCTGTCGGGCTCTGTCGGGCTCTGTCGGGCTCTGTCGGGCTCTACTGGGCCCTGTCGGGCTCTGTCGGGCCCTGTCGGGCTCTGTCGGGCCCTGTCGGGCTCTGTCGGGCTCTGTCGGGCTCTGTCGGGCTCCACTGGGCCCTGTCGGGCCCTGTCGGGCTCTGTCGGGCTCTGTCGGGCTCTACTGGGCTTAACTGGGCTCTGTCGGGCCCTGTCGGGCTCTGTCGGGCTCTGTCGGCCTCTGTCGGGCCCTGTCGGGCCCTGTCGGGCTCTGTCGGGATCTGTCGGGCTCTGTCGGGCCCTGTCGGGCTCTGACGGGCCCTGTCGGGCCCTGTCGGGCTCTGTCGGGCTCTGTCGGGCTGTGTCGGGCTCTGTCGGGCTCTGTCGAGCTCTGTCGGGCTCTACTGGGCTCTGTCGGGCTCTGTCGGTCTCTACTGGGCCCTGTCGGGCCCTGTCGGGCCCTGTCGGGCTCTGTCGGGCTCTACTGGGCTCTGTCGGGCTCTTTCGGGCTCTGTCGGGCTCTGTCGGGCTCTACTGGGCCCTGTCGGGCTCTGTCGGGCTCTGTCGGGCTCTGTCGGGCCCTGTCGGGCCCTGTCGGTCTCTGTCGGGCCCTGTCGGGCTCTGTTGGGCTCTGTCGGGCTCTTTCGGGCTCTGTCGGGCTCTGTCGGGCTCTGCTGGGCCCTGTCGGGCTCTGTCGGGCCCTGTCGGGCCCTGTCGGGCTCTGTCGGGCTCTGTCGGGCCCTGTCGGGCTCTGTCGGGCTCTGTCGGACTCTGTTGGGCTCTGTCGGGCTCTACTGGGCCCTGTCGGGCTCTGTCGGCCTCTGTCGGGCTCTGTCGGGCCCTGTCGGGCTCTGTCGGGCTCTACTGGGCCATGTCGGGCCTGTCGGACTCTGTCGGGCTCTGTCGGGCTCTGTCGGGCCCTGTCGGGCTCTGTCGGGCTCTGTCGGGCCCTGTCGGGCTCTGTCGGGCTCTACTGGGCCCTGTCGGGCCCTGTCGGACTCTGTCGGGCTCTGTCGGGACCTGTCGGACTCTGTCGGGCTCTGTCGGGCTCTGTCGGGCTCTGTCGGGCTCTGTCGGGCCCTGTCGGGCTCTGTCGGGCTCTGTCGGGATCTACTGGGCCCTGTCAGGTTCTGTCGGGCTCTGTCGGGCTCTGTCGGGCTCTACTGGGACATGTCGGGCCCTCTCGGGCCCTGTCGGTCTCTGTCGGGCTCTGTCGGGCCCTGTCGGGCTCTGTCGGGCTCTGTCGGGCTCTGTCGGGCCCTGTCGGGCTCTGTCGGGCTCTGTCGGGCTCTGTCGGGCCCTGTCGGGCTCTGTCGGGCTCTGTCGGGCTCTGTCGGGCTCTACTGGGCCCTGTCGGGCTCTGTCGGGCTCTGTCGGGCTCTGTCGGGCCCTGTCGGGCTCTGTCGGTCTCTACTGGGCTCTGTCGGGCTCTACTGGGCTCTACTGGGCCCTGTCGGGCTCTGTCGGGCTCTGTCGGGCTCTGTCGGGCTCTACTGGGCCCTGTCGGGCTCTGTCGGGCCCTGTCGGGCTCTGTCGGGCTCTGGTGGGCTCTGTCGGGCTCTACTGGGCCCTGTCGGGCTCTGTCGGGCTCTGTCGGGCCCTGTCGGGCTCTGTCGCGCTCTGTCGGGCTCTGTCGGGCTCTACTGGGCCCTGTCGGGCTCTGTCGGGCTCTACTGGGCCCTGTCGGGTTCTGTCGGGCTCTACTGGGCTCTGTCGGGCCCTGTCGGGCTCTGTCGGGCCCTGTCGGGCTCTGTCGGGCTCTGTCGGGCTCTGTCGGGCTCTACTGGGCCCTGTCGGGTTCTGTCGGGCTCTACTGGGCTCTGTCGGGCCCTGTCGGGCTCTGTCGGGCCCTGTCGGGCTCTGTCGGGCTCTACTGGGCCCTGTCGGGTTCTGTCGGGCTCTACTGGGCTCTGTCGGGCCCTGTCGGGCTCTGTCGGGCCCTGTCGGGCTCTGTCGGGCTCTGTCGGGCTCTGTCGGGCTCTACTGGGCTCTGTCGGGCTCTGTCGGGCTCTGTCGGGCTCTACTGGGCTCTGTCGGGCTCTGTCGGGCCCTGTCGGGCCCTGTCGGGCTCTGTCGGGCTCTGTCGGGCCCTGTCGGGCTCTGTCGGGCTCTACTGGGCTCTGTCGGGCCCTGTCGGGCTCTGTCGGGCCCTGTCGGGCTCTGACGGGCCCTGTCGGGCTCTGTCGGGCTCTGTCGGGCTCTGCTGGGCCCTGTCGGGCTCTGTCGGGCTCTGTCGGGCTCTGTCGGGCTCTACTGGGCCCTGTCGGGCTCTGTCGGGCCCTGTCGGGCTCTGTCGGGCTCTGTCGGGCCCTGTCGGGCTCTGTCGGGCTCTACTGGGCTCTGTCGGGCTCTGTCGGGCCCTGTCGGGCTCTGTCGGGCCCTGTCGGGCTCTGTCGGGCTCTGTCGGGCTCTGTCGGGCCCTGTCGGGCTCTGTCGGGCTCCACTGGGCCCTGTCGGGCCCTGTCGGGCTCTGTCGGGCTCTGTCGGGCTCTACTGGGCTAAACTGGGCTCTGTCGGGCCCTGTCGGGCTCTGTCGGGCTCTGTCGGCCTCTGTCGGGCCCTGTCGGGCCCTGTCGGGCTCTGTCGGGCTCTGTCGGGCTCTGTCGGGCCCTGTCGGGCTCTGTCGGGCTCTGTCGGGCTCTGTCGGGCTCTACTGGGCTCTGTCGGGTTCTGTCGGGCTCTGTCGGGTTCTGTCGGGCCCTGTCGGGCCCTGTCGGGCTCTGTCGGGCTCTGTCGGGCCCTGTCGGGCTCTGTCGGGCTCTGTCGGGCTCTGTCGGGCTCTACTGGGCTTTGTCGGGCTCTGTCAGGCTCTGTCGGGCCCTGTCGGGCCCTGTCGGGCTCTGTCGGGCTCTGTCGGGCTCTGTCGGGCTCTACTGGGCTCTGTCGGGCTCTACTGGGCTCTACTGGGCCCTGTCGGGCTCTGTCGGGCTCTGTCGGGCTCTGTCGGGCTCTACTGGGCTCTGTCCGGGCCCTGTCGGTCTCTGTCAGGCTCTGTCGGGCTCTGTCGGGCTCTGTCGGACTCTGTCGGGCTCTGTCGGGCTCTACTGGGCTCTGTCGGGCTCTGTCGGGCTCTGTCGGGCTCTGTCGGGCTCTACTGGGCCCTGTCGGGCCCTGTCGGGCTCTGTCGGGCTCAACTGGTCTCTGTCGGGCTCTGTCGGGTTCTGTCGGGCTCTGTCGGGCTCTACTGGGCCCTGCGTCGGGCTCTGTCGGGCTCTGTCGGGCTCTGTCGGGTTCTGTCGGGCTCTGTCGGGCTCTGTCGGGCTCTGTCGTGCTCTACTGGGCCGGGCTCTGTCGGGCTCTGTCGGGCTCTGTCGGGCTCTGTCGGGCTCTACCTGGCCCCTGGGCCCTGTCGGGCCCTGTCGGGCCCTGTCGGGCTCTGTCGGGCTCTGTCGGGCTCTGTCGGGCTCTACTGGGCTCTGTCGGGCTCTGTCTGGTTCTGTCGGGCTCTGTCGGGCTCTATCGGGCTCTGTCGGGCTCTACTGGGCTCTGTCGGGCCCTGTCGGGCCCTGTCGGGCTCTGTCGGGCTCTGTCGGGCCCTGTCGGGCTCTGTCGGGCTCTGTCGGGCTCTGTCGGGCTCTACTGGGCCCTGTCGGGCTCTGTCGGGCCCTGTCGGGCTCTGTCGGGCTCTACTGGCCCGCCTGGCTTGCTGTCGGGCCTGTAGGGCACCTGTCGGGCCTGTTGCCCTGTTCGGGCTCTGTCGGGCTCTGTCGGGCTCTGTCGGGCTCTACTGGCTCTGTCGGGCTCTGTCGGGCTCTACTGGGCCCTGTCGGGCCCTGTCGGGCCCTGTCAGGCTCTGTCGAGCTCTACTGGGCCCTGTCAGGCTCTGTCGGGCTCTGTCGGGCCCTGTCGGGCTCTGTCGGGCTCTGTCGGGCCCTGTCTGGCTCTGTCGGGCTATGTCGGGCTCTGTCGGGCTCTACTGGGCTCTGTCGGGCTCTGTCGGGCTCTGTCGGGCTCTACTGGGCCCTGTCGGGCTCTGTCGGGGCCCTGTCGGGCTCTGTCGGGCTCTGTCGGGCTCTGCTGGGCCCTGTCGGGCTCTGTCGGGACCTGTCGGGCCCTGTCGGGCTCTGTCGGGCTCTGTCGGGCTCTGTCGGGCCCTGTCGGGCTCTGTCGGGCTCTGTCGGGCCCTGTCGGGCCCTGTCGGTCTCTGTCGGGCTCTTTCGGGCTCTGTCGGGCCCTGTCGGGCTCTGTCGGGCTCTGTCGGGCTCTGTCGGGCTCTACTGGGCTCTGTCGGGCTCTGTCGGGCTCTGTCGGGCTCTACTGGGCCCTGTCGGGCCCTGTCGGGCCCTGTCGGGCTCTGTCGGGCTCTACTGGGCTCTGTCAGGCTCTGTCGGGCTCTGTCGGGCCCTGTCGGGCTCTGTTGGGCTCTACTGGGCCCTGTCGGGCTCTGTCGGGCTATGTCGGGCTCTGTCGGGCTCTACTGGGCTCTGTCGGGCTCTGTCGGGCTCTGTCGGACTCTACTGGCCCTGTCGGGCCCTGTCGGGCTCTGTCGGGCTCTGTCGGGCTCTGTCGGGCCCTGTCGGGCTCTGTCGGGCTCTGTCGGGCTCTGTCGGGCTCTACTGGGCTCTGTCGGGCTCTACTGGGCTCTACTGGGCCCTGTCGGGCTCTGTCGGGCTCTGTCGGGCTCTGTCGGGCTCTGTCAGGATCTACTGGGCTCTGTCGGGCTCTGTCGGGCCCTGTCGGGCCCTGTCGGGCTCTGTCGGGCTCTGTCGGGCCCTGTCGGGCTCTGTCGGGCTCTGTCGGGCTCTGTCGGGCTCTACTGGGCCCTGTCGGGCTCTGTCGGGCCCTGTCGGGCTCTGTCGGGCCCTGTCGGGCTCTGTCGGGCTCTGTCGGGCTCTGTCGGGCCCTGTCGGGCTCTGTCGGGCTCCACTGGGCCCTGTCGGGCCCTGTCGGGCTCTGTCGGGCTCTGTCGGGCTCTACTGGGCTAAACTGGGCTCTGTCGGGCCCTGTCGGGCTCTGTCGGGCTCTGTCGGCCTCTGTCGGGCCCTGTCGGGCCCTGTCGGGCTCTGTCGGGATCTGTCGGGCTCTGTCGGGCCCTGTCGGGCTCTGACGGGCCCTGTCGGGCCCTGTTGGGCTCTGTCGGGCTCTGTCGGGCTGTGTCGGGCTCTGTCGGGCTCTGTCGAGCTCTGTCGGGCTCTACTGGGCTCTGTCGGGCTCTGTCGGTCTCTACTGGGCCCTGTCGGGCCCTGTCGGGCCCTGTCGGGCTCTGTCGGGCTCTACTGGGCTCTGTCGGGCTCTTTCGGGCTCTGTCGGGCTCTGTCGGGCTCTACTGGGCCCTGTCGGGCTCTGTCGGGCTCTGTCGGGCTCTGTCGGGCCCTGTCGGGCCCTGTCGGTCTCTGTCGGGCCCTGTCGGGCTCTGTTGGGCTCTGTCGGGCTCTTTCGGGCTCTGTCGGGCTCTGTCGGGCTCTGCTGGGCCCTGTCGGGCTCTGTCGGGCCCTGTCGGGCCCTGTCGGGCTCTGTCGGGCTCTGTCGGGCCCTGTCGGGCTCTGTCGGGCTCTGTCGGACTCTGTTGGGCTCTGTCGGGCTCTACTGGGCCCTGTCGGGCTCTGTCGGCCTCTGTCGGGCTCTGTCGGGCCCTGTCGGGCTCTGTCGGGCTCTACTGGGCCATGTCGGGCCCTGTCGGACTCTGTCGGGCTCTGTCGGGCTCTGTCGGGCCCTGTCGGGCTCTGTCGGGCTCTGTCGGGCCCTGTCGGGCTCTGTCGGGCTCTACTGGGCCCTGTCGGGCCCTGTCGGACTCTGTCGGGCTCTGTCGGGACCTGTCGGACTCTGTCGGGCTCTGTCGGGCTCTGTCGGGCTCTGTCGGGCTCTGTCGGGCCCTGTCGGGCTCTGTCGGGCTCTGTCGGGATCTACTGGGCCCTGTCAGGTTCTGTCGGGCTCTGTCGGGCTCTGTCGGGCTCTACTGGGACATGTCGGGCCCTCTCGGGCCCTGTCGGTCTCTGTCGGGCTCTGTCGGGCCCTGTCGGGCTCTGTCGGGCTCTGTCGGGCTCTGTCGGGCCCTGTCGGGCTCTGTCGGGCTCTACTGGGCCCTGTCGGGCTCTGTCGGGCTCTGTCGGGCCCTGTCGGGCTCTGTCGGGCTCTGTCGGGCTCTGTCGGGCTCTACTGGGCCCTGTCGGGTTCTGTCGGGCTCTGTCGGGCCCTGTCGGGCTCTGTCGGGCTCTGTCGGGCCCTGTCGGGCTCTGTCGGGCTCTGTCGGGCTCTGTCGGGCCCTGTCGGGCCCTGTCGGGCTCTGTCGGGACCTGTCGGGCTCTGTTGGGCTCTGTCGGGCTCTGTCGGGCTCTGTCGGGCTCTGTCGGGCTCTGCTGGGCCCTGTCGGGCTCTGTCGGGCCCTGTCGGGCCCTGTCGGGCTCTGTCGGGCTCTGTCGGGCCCTGTCGGGCTCTGTCGGGCTCTGTCGGACTCTGTTGGGCTCTGTCGGGCTCTACTGGGCCCTGTCGGGTTCTGTCGGGCTCTACTGGGCTCTGTCGGGCCCTGTCGGGCTCTGTCGGGCCCTGTCGGGCTCTGTCGGGCTCTGTCGGGCTCTGTCGGGCTCTACTGGGCCCTGTCGGGTTCTGTCGGGCTCTACTGGGCTCTGTCGGGCCCTGTCGGGCTCTGTCGGGCCCTGTCGGGCTCTGTCGGGCTCTGTCGGGCTCTACTGGGCTCTGTCGGGCTCTGTCGGGCTCTGTCGGGCTCTACTGGGCTCTGTCGGGCTCTGTCGGGCCCTGTCGGGCCCTGTCGGGCTCTGTCGGGCTCTGTCGGGCCCTGTCGGGCTCTGTCGGGCTCTGTCGGGCTCTGTCGGGCTCTACTGGGCCCTGTCGGGCTCTGTCGGGCTCTGTCAAGCTCTGTCGGGCCCTGTCGGGCTCTGTCGGTCTCTACTGGGCTCTGTCGGGCTCTACTGGGCTCTACTGGGCCCTGTCGGGCTCTGTCGGGCTCTGTCGGGCTCTGTCGGGCTCTACTGGGCCCTGTCGGGCTCTGTCGGGCCCTGTCGGGCTCTGTCGGGCTCTGTCAGGCTCTGTCGGGCTCTACTGGGCCCTGTCGGGCTCTGTCGGGCTCTGTCGGGCCCTGTCGGGCTCTGTCGCGCTCTGTCGGGCTCTGTCGGGCTCTACTGGGCCCTGTCGGGCTCTGTCGGGCTCTACTGGGCCCTGTCGGGTTCTGTCGGGCTCTACTGGGCTCTGTCGGGCCCTGTCGGGCTCTGTCGGGCCCTGTCGGGCTCTGTCGGGCTCTGTCGGGCTCTGTCGGGCTCTACTGGGCTCTGTCGGGCTCTGTCGGGCTCTGTCGGGCTCTACTGGGCTCTGTCGGGCTCTGTCGGGCCCTGTCGGGCCCTGTCAGGCTCTGTCGGGCTCTGTCGGGCCCTGTCGGGCTCTGTCGGGCTCTACTGGGCTCTGTCGGGCCCTGTCGGGCTCTGTCGGGCCCTGTCGGGCTCTGACGGGCCCTGTCGGGCTCTGTCGGGCTCTGTCGGGCTCTGCTGGGCCCTGTCGGGCTCTGTCGGGCTCTGTCGGGCCCTGTCGGGCTCTGTCGGGCTCTGTCGGGCTCTGTCGGGCTCTACTGGGCCCTGTCGGGCTCTGTCGGGCCCTGTCGGGCTCTGTCGGGCTCTGTCGGGCCCTGTCGGGCTCTGTCGGGCCCTGTCGGGCTCTGTCGGGCTCTGTCGGGCCCTGTCGGGCTCTGTCGGGCCCTGTCGGGCTCTGTCGGGCTCCACTGGGCCCTGTCGGGCCCTGTCGGGCTCTGTCGGGCTCTGTCGGGCTCTACTGGGCTAAACTGGGCTCTGTCGGGCCCTGTCGGGCTCTGTCGGGCTCTGTCGGCCTCTGTCGGGCCCTGTCGGGCCCTGTCGGGCTCTGTCGGGCTCTGTCGGGCTCTGTCGGGCCCTGTCGGGCTCTGACGGGCCCTGTCGGGCCCTGTCGGGCTCTGTCGGGCTCTGTCGGGCCGTGTCGGGCTCTGTCGGGCTCTGTCGAGCTCTGTCGGGCTCTACTGGGCTCTGTCGGGCTCTGTCGGTCTCTACTGGGCCCTGTCGGGCCCTGTCGGGCCCTGTCGGGCTCTGTCGGGCTCTACTGGGCTCTGTCGGGCTCTGTCGGGCTCTGTCGGGCTCTACTGGGCTCTGTCGGGCTCTTTCGGGCTCTGTCGGGCTCTGTCGGGCTCTACTGGGCCCTGTCGGGCTCTGTCGGGCTCTGTCGGGCTCTGTCGGGCCCTGTCGGGCCCTGTCGGGCTCTGTCGGGCCCTGTCGGGCTCTGTTGGGCTCTGTCGGGCTCTGTCGGGCTCTGTCGGGCTCTGTCGGGCTCTGCTGGGCCCTGTCGGGCTCTGTCGGGCCCTGTCGGGCCCTGTCGGGCTCTGTCGGGCTCTGTCGGGCCCTGTCGGGCTCTGTCGGGCTCTGTCGGACTCTGGTGGGCTCTGTCGGGCTCTACTGGGCCCTGTCGGGCTCTGTTGGCCTCTGTCGGGCTCTGTCGGGCCCTGTCGGGCTCTGTCGGGCTCTACTGGGCCATGTCGGGCCCTGTCGGACTCTGTCGGGCTCTGTCGGGCTCTGTCGGGCTCTGTCGGGCCCTGTCGGGCTCTGTCGGGCTCTACTGGGCCATGTCGGGCCCTGTCGGACTCTGTCGGGCTCTGTCGGGCCCTGTCGGACTCTGTCGGGCTCTGTCGGGCTCTGTCGGGCTCTGTCGGGCCCTGTCGGGCTCTGTCGGGCTCTGTCGGGATCTACTGGGCCCTGTCGGGTTCTGTCGGGCTCTGTCGGGCTCTGTCGGGCTCTACTGGGACATGTCGGGCCCTCTCGGGCCCTGTCGGTCTCTGTCGGGCCCTGTCGGGCCCTGTCGGGCTCTGTCGGGCTCTGTCGGGCTCTGTCGGGCCCTGTCGGGCTCTGTCGGGCTCTACTGGGCCCTGTCGGGCTCTGTCGGGCTCTGTCGGGCCCTGTCGGGCTCTGTCGGGCTCTGTCGGGCTCTGTCGGGCTCTACTGGGCCCTGTCGGGCTCTGTCGGGCTCTGTCGGGCCCTGTCGGGCTCTGTCGGGCTCTGTCGGGCTCTGTCGGGCCCTGTCGGGCCCTGTCGGGCTCTGTCGGGACCTGTCGGGCTCTGTAGGGCTCTGTCGGGCTCTGTCGGGCTCTGTCGGGCTCTGTCGGGCTCTGCTGGGCCCTGTCGGGCTCTGTCGGGCCCTGTCGGGCCCTGTCGGGCTCTGTCGGGCTCTGTCGGGCCCTGTCGGGCTCTGTCGGGCTCTGTCGGACTCTGTTGGGCTCTGTCGGGCTCTACTGGGCCCTGTCGGGCTCTGTCGGGCTCTGTCGGGCTCTGTCGGGCCCTGTCGGGCTCTGTCGGGCTCTACTGGGCCCTGTCGGGCCCTGTCGGACTCTGTCGGGCCCTGTCGGGCTCTGTCGGGCTCTGTCGGGCCCTGTCGGGCTCTGTCGGGCTCTGTCGGGCTCTGTCGGGCTCTACTGGGCCCTGTCGGGTTCTGTCGGGCTCTGTCGGGCCCTGTCGGGCTCTGTCGGGCTCTGTCGGGCCCTGTCGGGCTCTGTCGGGCTCTGTCGGGCTCTACTGGGCTCTGTCGGGCTCTGTCGGGTTCTGTCGGGCTCTGTCGGGCCCTGTCGGGCTCTGTCGGGCTCTGTCGGGCTCTGTCGGGCCCTGTCGGGCTCTGTCGGGCTCTGTCGGGCCCTGTCGGGCTCTGTCGGGCTCTGTCGGGCCCTGTCGGGCTCTACTGGGCCCTGTCGGGCTCTGTCAGGCTCTGTCAGGCCCTGTCGGGCCCTGTCGGGCTCTGTCGGGCTCTGTCGGGCCCTGTCGGGCTCTGTCGGGCCCTGTCGGGCTCTGTCGGGCTCTGTCGGGCTCTGTCGGGCTCTACTGGGCTCTGTCGGGCTCTGTCGGGCTCTGTCGGGCTCTACTGGGCTCTGTCGGGCTCTTTCGGGCTCTGTCGGGCTCTGTCGGGCTCTACTGGGCTCTGTCGGGCCCTGTCGGGCCCTGTCGGGCCCTGTCGGGCTCTGTCGGGCCCTGTCGGGCTCTGTCGGGCTCTGTCGGGCTCTGTCGGGCTCTGTCGGGCCCTGTCGGGCTCTGTCGGGCTCTACTGGGCCCTGTCGGGCCCTGTCGGACTCTGTCGGGCTCTGTCGGGCTCTGTCGGGCCCTGTCGGGCTCTGTCGGGCTCTGTCGGGCTCTATCGGGCTCTGTCGGGCCCTGTCGGGCTCTGTCGGGCTCTGTCGGGATCTACTGGGCCCTGTCGGGTTCTGTCGGGCTCTGTCGGGCTCTGTCGGGCTCTACTGGGACCTGCCGGGCCCTGTCGGGCCCTGTCGGGCTCTGTCGGGCTCTGTCGGGCCCTGTCGGGCTCTGTCGGGCTCTGTCGGGCTCTGTCGGGCCCTGTCGGGCTCTGTCGGGCTCTACTGGGCCCTGCCGGGCCCTGTCGGGCCCTGTCGGGCTCTGTCGGGCTCTGTCGGGCCCTGTCGGGTTCTGTCGGGCTCTGTCGGGCCCTGTCGGGCTCTGTCGGGCTCTACTGGGCTCTGTCGGGCTCTGTCGGGCTCTGTCGGGCTCTACTGGGCTCTGTCGGGTTCTGTCGGGCTCTGTCGGGTTCTGTCGGGCCCTGTCGGGCCCTGTCGGGCTCTGTCGGGCTCTGTCGGGCCCTGTCGGGCTCTGTCGGGCTCTGTCGGGCTCTGTCGGGCTCTACTGGGCTTTGTCGGGCTCTGTCAGGCTCTGTCGGGCCCTGTCGGGCCCTGTCGGGCTCTGTCGGGCTCTGTCGGGCTCTGTCGGGCTCTACTGGGCTCTGTCGGGCTCTACTGGGCTCTACTGGGCCCTGTCGGGCTCTGTCGGGCTCTGTCGGGCTCTGTCGGGCTCTGCTGGGCCCTGTCGGGCTCTGTCGGGCCCTGTCGGGCCCTGTCGGGCTCTGTCGGGCTCTGTCGGGCCCTGTCGGGCTCTGTCGGGCTCTGTCGGACTCTGGTGGGCTCTGTCGGGCTCTACTGGGCCCTGTCGGGCTCTGTCGGCCTCTGTCGGGCTCTGTCGGGCCCTGTCGGGCTCTGTCGGGCTCTACTGGGCCATGTCGGGCCCTGTCGGACTCTGTCGGGCTCTGTCGGGCTCTGTCGGGCTCTGTCGGGCCCTGTCGGGCTCTGTCGGGCTCTACTGGGCCATGTCGGGCCCTGTCGGACTCTGTCGGGCTCTGTCGGGCCCTGTCGGACTCTGTCGGGCTCTGTCGGGCTCTGTCGGGCTCTGTCGGGCCCTGTCGGGCTCTGTCGGGCTCTGTCGGGATCTACTGGGCCCTGTCGGGTTCTGTCGGGCTCTGTCGGGCTCTGTCGGGCTCTACTGGGACATGTCGGGCCCTCTCGGGCCCTGTCGGTCTCTGTCGGGCCCTGTCGGGCCCTGTCGGGCTCTGTCGGGCTCTGTCGGGCTCTGTCGGGCCCTGTCGGGCTCTGTCGGGCTCTACTGGGCCCTGTCGGGCTCTGTCGGGCTCTGTCGGGCCCTGTCGGGCTCTGTCGGGCTCTGTCGGGCTCTGTCGGGCTCTACTGGGCCCTGTCGGGCTCTGTCGGGCTCTGTCGGGCCCTGTCGGGCTCTGTCGGGCTCTGTCGGGCTCTGTCGGGCCCTGTCGGGCCCTGTCGGGCTCTGTCGGGACCTGTCGGGCTCTGTAGGGCTCTGTCGGGCTCTGTCGGGCTCTGTCGGGCTCTGTCGGGCTCTGCTGGGCCCTGTTGGGCTCTGTCGGGCCCTGTCGGGCCCTGTCGGGCTCTGTCGGGCTCTGTCGGGCCCTGTCGGGCTCTGTCGGGCTCTGTCGGACTCTGTTGGGCTCTGTCGGGCTCTACTGGGCCCTGTCGGGCTCTGTCGGGCTCTGTCGGGCTCTGTCGGGCCCTGTCGGGCTCTGTCGGGCTCTACTGGGCCCTGTCGGGCCCTGTCGGACTCTGTCGGGCCCTGTCGGGCTCTGTCGGGCTCTGTCGGGCTCTGTCGGGCCCTGTCGGGCTCTGTCGGGCTCTGTCGGGCTCTACTGGGCCCTGTCGGGTTCTGTAGGGCTCTGTCGGGCCCTGTCGGGCTCTGTCGGGCTCTGTCGGGCCCTGTCGGGCTCTGTCGGGCTCTGTCGGGCTCTGTCGGGCTCTACTGGGCTCTGTCGGGCTCTGTCGGGCTCTGTCGGGCTCTGTCGGGCTCTACTGGGCTCTGTCGGGCTCTGTCGGGTTCTGTCGGGCTCTGTCGGGCCCTGTCGGGCTCTGTCGGGCTCTGTCGGGCTCTGTCGGGCCCTGTCGGGCTCTGTCGGGCTCTGTCGGGCCCTGTTGGGCTCTGTCGGGCTCTGTCGGGCCCTGTCGGGCTCTACTGGGCCCTGTCGGGCTCTGTCAGGCTCTGTCAGGCCCTGTCGGGCCCTGTCGGGCTCTGTCGGGCTCTGTCGGGCCCTGTCGGGCTCTGTCGGGCCCTGTCGGGCCCTGTCGGGCTCTGTCGGGCTCTACTGGGCTCTGTCGGGCTCTGTCGGGCTCTGTCGGGCTCTACTGGGCTCTGTCGGGCTCTTTCGGGCTCTGTCGGGCTCTGTCGGGCTCTACTGGGCTCTGTCGGGCCCTGTCGGTCCCTGTCGGGCCCTGTCGGGCTCTGTCGGGCCCTGTCGGGCTCTGTCGGGCTCTGTCGGGCTCTGTCGGGCTCTGTCGGGCCCTGTCGGGCTCTGTCGGGCTCTACTGGGCCCTGTCGGGCCCTGTCGGACTCTGTCGGGCTCTGTCGGGCTCTGTCGGGCCCTGTCGGGCTCTGTCGGGCTCTGTCGGGCTCTATCGGGCTCTGTCGGGCCCTGTCGGGCTCTGTCGGGCTCTGTCGGGATCTACTGGGCCCTGTCGGGTTCTGTCGGGCTCTGTCGGGCTCTGTCGGGCTCTACTGGGACCTGCCGGGCCCTGTCGGGCCCTGTCGGGCTCTGTCGGGCTCTGTCGGGCCCTGTCGGGCTCTGTCGGGCTCTGTCGGGCTCTGTCGGGCCCTGTCGGGCTCTGTCGGGCTCTACTGGGCCCTGTCGGGCTCTGTCGGGCTCTGTCGGGCCCTGTCGGGCTCTGTCGGGCTCTGTCGGGCTCTGTCGGGCTCTACTGGGCCCTGTCGGGCTCTGTCGGGCTCTGTCGGGCCCTGTCGGGCTCTGTCGGGCTCTGTCGGGCTCTGTCGGGCTCTACTGGGCTCTGTCGGGTTCTGTCGGGCTCTGTCGGGTTCTGTCGGGCCCTGTCGGGCCCTGTCGGGCTCTGTCGGGCTCTGTCGGGCCCTGTCGGGCTCTGTCGGGCTCTGTCGGGCTCTGTCGGGCTCTACTGGGCTTTGTCGGGCTCTGTCAGGCTCTGTCGGGCCCTGTCGGGCCCTGTCGGGCTCTGTCGGGCTCTGTCGGGCTCTGTCGGGCTCTACTGGGCTCTGTCGGGCTCTACTGGGCTCTACTGGGCCCTGTCGGGCTCTGTCGGGCTCTGTCGGGCTCTGTCGGGCTCTACTGGGCTCTGTCGGGCCCTGTCGGTCTCTGTCAGGCTCTGTCGGGCTCTGTCGGGCTCTGTCGGACTCTGTCGGGCTCTGTCGGGCTCTACTGGGCTCTGTCGGGCTCTGTCGGGCTCTGTCGGGCTCTGTCGGGCTCTACTGGGCCCTGTCGGGCCCTGTCGGGCTCTGTCGGGCTCAACTGGTCTCTGTCGGGCTCTGTCGGGTTCTGTCGGGCTCTGTCGGGCTCTACTGGGCCCTGTCGGGCTCTGTCGGGCTCTGTCGGGTTCTGTCGGGCTCTGTCGGGCTCTGTCGGGCTCTGTCGTGCTCTACTGGGCCCTGTCGGGCCCTGTCGGGCTCTGTCGGGCTCTGTCGGGCTCTGTCGGGCTCTACTGGGCCCTGTCGGGCCCTGTCGGGCCCTGTCGGGCTCTGTCGGGCTCTGTCGGGCTCTGTCGGGCTCTACTGGGCTCTGTCGGGCTCTGTCTGGTTCTGTCGGGCTCTGTCGGGCTCTATCGGGCTCTGTCGGGCTCTACTGGGCTCTGTCGGGCCCTGTCGGGCCCTGTCGGGCTCTGTCGGGCTCTGTCGGGCCCTGTCGGGCTCTGTTGGGCTCTGTCGGGCTCTGTCGGGCTCTACTGGGCCCTGTCGGGCCCTGTCGGGCTCTGTCGGGCTCTACTGGGCCCTGTCGGGCCCTGTCGGGCTCTGTCGGGCCCTGTCGGGCTCTGTCGGGCTCTGTCGGGCTCTGTCGGGCTCTACTGGGCTCTACTGGGCTCTGTCGGGCTCTGTCGGGCTCTACTGGGCCCTGTCGGGACCTGTCGGGCCCTGTCAGGCTCTGTCGGGCTCTACTGGGCTCTGTCGGGCTCTGTCTGGTTCTGTCGGGCTCTGTCGGGCTCTATCGGGCTCTGTCGGGCTCTACTGGGCTCTGTCGGGCCCTGTCGGGCCCTGTCGGGCTCTGTCGGGCTCTGTCGGGCCCTGTCGGGCTCTGTCGGGCTCTGTCGGGCTCTGTCGGGCTCTACTGGGCCCTGTCGGGCCCTGTCGGGCTCTGTCGGGCTCTACTGGGCCCTGTCGGGCCCTGTCGGGCTCTGTCGGGCCCTGTCGGGCTCTGTCGGGCTCTGTCGGGCTCTGTCGGGCTCTACTGGGCTCTACTGGGCTCTGTCGGGCTCTGTCGGGCTCTACTGGGCCCTGTCGGGCCCTGTCGGGCCCTGTCAGGCTCTGTCGAGCTCTACTGGGCTCTGTCAGGCTCTGTCGGGCTCTGTCGGGCCCTGTCGGGCTCTGTCGGGCTCTGTCGGGCCCTGTCTGGCTCTGTCGGGCTATGTCGGGCTCTGTCGGGCTCTACTGGGCTCTGTCGGGCTCTGTCGGGCTCTGTCGGGCTCTACTGGGCCCTGTCGGGCTCTGTCGGGCCCTGTCGGGCTCTGTCGGGCTCTGTCGGGCTCTACTGGGCTAAACTGGGCTCTGTCGGGCCCTGTCGGGCCCTGTCGGGCTCTGTCGGGCTCTGTCGGGCTCTGTCGGGCCCTGTCGGGCTCTGTCGGGCTCTGTCGGGCTCTGTCGGGCTCTACTGGGCTCTGTCGGGCTCTGTCGGGCTCTGTCGGGCTCTACTGGGCCCTGTCGGGCCCTGTCGGACCCTGTCGGGCTCTGTCGGGCTCTACTGGGCTCTGTCAGGCTCTGTCGGGCTCTGTCGGGCCCTGTCGGGCTCTGTTGGGCTCTGTCGGGCCCTGTCGGGCTCTGTCGGGCTATGTCGGGCTCTGTCGGGCTCTACTGGGCTCTGTCGGGCTCTGTCGGGCTCTGTCGGACTCTACTGGGCCCTGTCGGGCCCTGTCGGGCTCTGTCGGGCTCTGTCGGGCCCTGTCGGGCTCTGTCGGGCTCTGTCGGGCTCTGTCGGGCTCTACTGGGCTCTGTCGGGCTCTACTGGGCTCTACTGGGCCCTGTCGGGCTCTGTCGGGCTCTGTCGGGCTCTGTCGGGCTCTGTCAGGATCTACTGGGCTCTGTCGGGCTCTGTCGGGCCCTGTCGGGCCCTGTCGGGCTCTGTCGGGCTCTGTCGGGCCCTGTCGGGCTCTGTCGGGCTCTGTCGGGCTCTGTCGGGCTCTACTGGGCCCTGTCGGGCTCTGTCGGGCCCTGTCGGGCTCTGTCGGGCTCTGTGGGGCTCTGTCGGGCCCTGTCGGGCTCTGTCGAGCTCCACTGGGCCCTGTCGGGCCCTGTCGGGCTCTGTCGGGCTCTGTCGGGCTCTACTGGGCTAAACTGGGCTCTGTCGGGCCCTGTCGGGCTCTGTCGGGCTCTGTCGGCCTCTGTCGGGCCCTGTCGGGCCCTGTCGGGCTCTGTCGGGATCTGTCGGGCTCTGTCGGGCCCTGTCGGGCTCTGACGGGCCCTGTCGGGCCCTGTCGGGCTCTGTCGGGCTCTGTCGGGCTGTGTCGGGCTCTGTCGGGCTCTGTCGAGCTCTGTCGGGCTCTACTGGGCTCTGTCGGGCTCTGTCGGTCTCTACTGGGCCCTGTCGGGCTCTGTCGGGCCCTGTCGGGCTCTGTCGGGCTCTACTGGGCTCTGTCGGGCTCTTTCGGGCTCTGTCGGGCTCTGTCGGGCTCTACTGGGCCCTGTCGGGCTCTGTCGGGCTCTGTCGGGCTCTGTCGGGCCCTGTCGGGCCCTGTCGGTCTCTGTCGGGCCCTGTCGGGCTCTGTTGGGCTCTGTCGGGCTCTTTCGGGCTCTGTCGGGCTCTGTCGGGCTCTGCTGGGCCCTGTCGGGCTCTGTCGGGCCCTGTCGGGCCCTGTCGGGCTCTGTCGGGCTCTGTCGGGCCCTGTCGGGCTCTGTCGGGCTCTGTCGGACTCTCTTGGGCTCTGTCGGGCTCTACTGGGCCCTGTCGGGCTCTGTCGGCCTCTGTCGGGCTCTGTCGGGCCCTGTCGGGCTCTGTCGGGCTCTACTGGGCCATGTCGGGCCCTGTCGGACTCTGTCGGGCTCTGTCGGGCTCTGTCGGGCCCTGTCGGGCTCTGTCGGGCTCTGTCGGGCCCTGTCGGGCTCTGTCGGGCTCTACTGGGCCATGTCGGGCCCTGTCGGACTCTGTCGGGCTCTGTCGGGCCCTGTCGGACTCTGTCGGGCTCTGTCGGGCTCTGTCGGGCTCTGTCGGGCTCTGTCGGGCCCTGTCGGGCTCTGTCGGGCTCTGTCGGGATCTACTGGGCCCTGTCAGGTTCTGTCGGGCTCTGTCGGGCTCTGTCGGGCTCTACTGGGACATGTCGGGCCCTCTCGGGCCCTGTCGGTCTCTGTCGGGCTCTGTCGGGCCCTGTCGGGCTCTGTCGGGCTCTGTCGGGCTCTGTCGGGCCCTGTCGGGCTCTGTCGGGCTCTACTGGGCCCTGTCGGGCTCTGTCGGGCTCTGTCGGGCCCTGTCGGGCTCTGTCGGGCTCTGTCGGGCTCTGTCGGGCTCTACTGGGCCCTGTCGGGTTCTGTCGGGCTCTGTCGGGCCCTGTCGGGCTCTGTCGGGCTCTGTCGGGCCCTGTCGGGCTCTGTCGGGCTCTGTCGGGCTCTGTCGGGCTCTACTGGGCCCTGTCGGGTTCTGTCGGGCTCTGTCGGGCCCTGTCGGGCTCTGTCGGGCTCTGTCGGGCCCTGTCGGGCTCTGTCGGGCCCTGTCGGGCTCTGTCGGGACCTGTCGGGCTCTGTTGGGCTCTGTCGGGCTCTGTCGGGCTCTGTCGGGCTCTGTCGGGCTCTGCTGGGCCCTGTCGGGCTCTGTCGGGCCCTGTCGGGCCCTGTCGGGCTCTGTCGGGCTCTGTCGGGCCCTGTCGGGCTCTGTCGGGCTCTGTCGGACTCTGTTGGGCTCTGTCGGGCTCTACTGGGCTCTGTCGGGCTCTGTCGGGCTCTGTCGGGCCCTGTCGGGCTCTGTCGGGCTCTACTGGACCCTGTCGGGCCCTGTCGGACTCTGTCGGGCCCTGTCGGGCTCTGTCGGGCTCTGTCGGGCTCTGTCGGGCCCTGTCGGGCTCTGTCGAGCTCTGTCGGGCTCTGTCGGGCTCTACTGGGCCCTGTCGGGTTCTGTCGGGCTCTGTCGGGCCCTGTCGGGCTCTGTCGGGCTCTGTCGGGCCCTGTCGGGCTCTGTCGGGCTCTGTCGGGCTCTGTCGGGCTCTACTGGGCTCTGTCGGGCTCTGTCGGGCTCTGTCGGGCTCTGTCGGGCTCTACTGGGCTCTGTCGGGCTCTGTCGGGTTCTGTCGGGCTCTGTCGGGCCCTGTCGGGCTCTGTCGGGCTCTGTCGGGCTCTGTCGGGCCCTGTCGGGCTCTGTCGGGCTCTGTCGGGCCCTGTTGGGCTCTGTCGGGCTCTGTCGGGCCCTGTCGGGCTCTACTGGGCCCTGTCGGGCTCTGTCAGGCTCTGTCAGGCCCTGTCGGGCCCTGTCGGGCTCTGTCGGGCTCTGTCGGGCCCTGTCGGGCTCTGTCGGGCCCTGTCGGGCCCTGTCGGGCTCTGTCGGGCTCTACTGGGCTCTGTCGGGCTCTGTCGGGCTCTGTCGGGCTCTACTGGGCTCTGTCGGGCTCTTTCGGGCTCTGTCGGGCTCTGTCGGGCTCTACTGGGCTCTGTCGGGCTCTGTCGGGCCCTGTCGGTCCCTGTCGGGCCCTGTCGGGCTCTGTCGGGCCCTGTCGGGCTCTGTTGGGCTCTGTCGGGCTCTGTCGGGCTCTGTCGGGCCCTGTCGGGCTCTGTCGGGCTCTACTGGGCCCTGTCGGGCCCTGTCGGACTCTGTCGGGCTCTGTCGGGCTCTGTCGGGCCCTGTCGGGCTCTGTCGGGCTCTGTCGGGCTCTATCGGGCTCTGTCGGGCCCTGTCGGGCTCTGTCGGGCTCTGTCGGGATCTACTGGGCCCTGTCGGGTTCTGTCGGGCTCTGTCGGGCTCTGTCGGGCTCTACTGGGACCTGCCGGGCCCTGTCGGGCCCTGTCGGGCTCTGTCGGGCTCTGTCGGGCTCTGTCGGGCCCTGTCGGGCTCTGTCGGGCTCTACTGGGCCCTGTCGGGCTCTGTCGGGCTCTGTCGGGCCCTGTCGGGCTCTGTCGGGCTCTGTCGGGCTCTGTCGGGCTCTACTGGGCCCTGTCGGGTTCTGTCGGGCCCTGTCGGGCCCTGTCGGGCTCTGTCGGGCTCTGTCGGGCCCTGTCGGGCTCTGTCGGGCTCTGTCGGGCTCTGTCGGGCTCTACTGGGCTCTGTCGGGCTCTGTCGGGCTCTGTCGGGCTCTGTCGGGCTCTACTGGGCTCTGTCGGGTTCTGTCGGGCTCTGTCGGGTTCTGTCGGGCTCTGTCGGGCCCTGTCGGGCTCTGTCGGGCTCTGTCGGGCCCTGTCGGGCTCTGTCGGGCTCTGTCGGGCTCTGTCGGGCTCTACTGGGCCCTGTCGGGCTCTGTCAGGCTCTGTCGGGCCCTGTCGGGCCCTGTCGGGCTCTGTCGGGCTCTGTCGGGCTCTGTCGGGCTCTACTGGGCTCTGTCGGGCCCTGTCGGGCTCTGTCAGGCTCTGTCAGGCCCTGTCGGGCTCTGTCGGACTCTGTCGGGCTCTGTCGGGCTCTATTGGGCTCTGTCGGGCTCTGTCGGGCTCTGTCGGGCTCTACTGGGCCCTGTCGGGCCCTGTCGGGTTCTGTCGGGCTCAACTGGTCTCTGTCGGGCTCTGTCGGGTTCTGTCGGGCTCTGTCGGGCTCTACTGGGCCCTGTCGGGCTCTGTCGGGCCCTGTAGAGCCCTGTCGGGCTCTGTCGGGCTCTGTCGGGCTCTGTCGGGTTCTGTCGGGCTCTGTCGGGCTCTGTCGGGCTCTGTCGTGCTCTACTGGGCCCTGGCGGGCCCTGTCGGGCTCTGTCGGGCTCTGTCGGGCTCTGTCGGGCTCTGTCGGGCTCTACTGGGCCCTGTCGGGCCCTGTCGGGCCCTGTCGGGCTCTGTCGGGCTCTGTCGGGCTCTACTGGGCTCTGTCGGGCTCTGTCTGGTTCTGTCGGGCTCTGTCGGGCTCTATCGGGCTCTGTCGGGCTCTACTGGGCTCTGTCGGGCCCTGTCGGGCCCTGTCGGGCTCTGTCGGGCTCTGTCGGGCCCTGTCGGGCTCTGTCGGGATCTGTCGGGCTCTGTCGGGCTCTACTGGGCCCTGTCGGGCCCTGTCGGGCTCTGTCGGGCCCTGTCGGGCTCTGTCGGGCTCTGTCGGGCTCTGTCAGGCTCTACTAGGCTCTACTGGGCTATGTCGGGCTCTGTCGGGCTCTACTGGGCCCTGTCGGGCCCTGTCGGGCCCTGTCAGGCTCTGTCGAGCTCTACTGGGCTCTGTCAGGCTCTGTCGGGCTCTGTCGGGCCCTGTCGGGCTCTGTCGGGCTCTGTCGGGCCCTGTCTGGCTCTGTCGGGCTATGTCGGGCTCTGTCGGCCTCTACTGGGCTCTGTCGGGCTCTGTCGGGCTCTGTCGGGCTCTACTGGGCCCTGTCGGGCTCTGTCGGGCCCTGTCGGGCTCTGTCGGGCTCTACTGGGCCCTGTCGGGCCCTGTCGGGCTCTGTCGGGCTCTGTCGGGCTCTACTGGGCTAAACTGGGCTCTGTCGGGCCCTGTCGGGCTCTGTCGGGCTCTGTCGGGCTCTGTCGGGCCCTGTCGGGCTCTGTCGGGCTCTGTCGGGCCCTGTCGGGCTCTGTCGGGCTCTGTCGGGCTCTGTCGGGCTCTACTGGGCCCTGTCGGGCTCTGTCGGGCTCTGTCGGGCTCTGTCGGGCTCTACTGGGCCCTGTCGGGCTCTGTCGGGCTCTGTCGGGCCCTGTCGGGCCCTGTCGGGCTCTACTGGGCTCTACTGGGCTCTGTCGGGCTCTGTCGGGCTCTACTGGGCCCTGTCGGGCCCTGTCGGGCTCTGTCGGGCCCTGTCGGGCCCTGTCGGGCTCTGTCGGGCTCTGTCGGGCCCTGTCGGGCTCTGTCGGGCTCTGTCGGGCTCTGTCGGGCTCTACTGGGCTCTACTGGGCTCTGTCGGGCTCTGTCGGGCTCTACTGTGCCCTGTCGGGCCCTGTCGGGCCCTGTCGGGCTCTGTCGGGCTCTACTGGGCTCTGTTGGGCTCTGTCGGGCTCTACTGGGCCCTGTCGGGCTCTGTCGGGCCCTGTCGGGCTCTGTCGGGCTCTGTCGGGCTCTGTCGGGACCTGTCGGGCTCTGTCGGGCTCTGTCGGGCTCTGTCGGGCTCTACTGGGCTCTGTCGGGCCCTGTCGGGCCCTGTCGGGCTCTGTCGGGCTCTGTCGGGCTCTACTGGGCCCTGTCGGGCTCTGTCGGGCTCTGTCGGGCTCTGTCGGGCCTTGTCGGGCTCTGTCGGGTTCTGTCGGGCTCTGTCGGGCTCTACTGGGCCCTGTCGGGCTCTGTCGGGCTCTACTGGGCCCTGTCGGGCTCTGTCGGGCTCTGTCGGGCCCTGTCGGGCTCTGTCGGGCTCTGTCGGGCTCTGTCGGGCTCTACTGGGCTCTACTGGGCTCTGTCGGGCTCTGTCGGGCTCTACTGTGCCCTGTCAGGCCCTGTCGGGCCCTGTCGGGCTCTGTCGGGCTCTGTCGGGCTCTACTGGGCCCTGTCGGGCTCTGTCGGGCTCTACTGGGCGCTGTCGGGCTCTGTCGGGCCCTGTCGGGCTCTGTCGGGCTCTGTCGGGCCCTGTCGGGCTCTGTCGGGCTCTGTCGGGCTCTGTCGGGCTCTACTGGGCCCTGTCGGGCTCTGTCAGGCTCTGTCGGGCTCTGTCGGGCCCTGTCGGGCCCTGTCGGGCTCTGTCGGGCTCTGTCGGGCTCTGTCGGGCTCTACTGGGCTCTGTCGGGCTCTGTCGGGCCCTGTCGGGCTCTGTCGGGCCCTGTTGGGCTCTGTCGGGCTCTGTCGGGCTCTACTGGGCTAAACTGGGCCCTGTCGGGCCCTGTCGGGCCCTGTCGGGCTCTGTCGGGCTCTGTCGGGCTCTGTCAGGCCCTGTCGGGCTCTGTCAGGCTCTGTCGGGCTCTGTCGGGCTCTACTGGGCTCTACTGAGCTCTGTCGGGCTCTGTCGGGCTCTACTGTGCCCTGTCGGGCCCTGTCGGGCCCTGTCGGGCTCTGTCGGGCTCTGCTGGGCTCTGTCGGGCTCTGTCGGGCTCTGTCGGGCTCTACTGGGCCCTGTCGGGCTCTGTCGGGCCCTGTCGGGCTCTGTCGGGCTCTGTCGGGCCCTGTCGGGCCCTGTTGGGCTCTGTCGGGCCCTGTCGGGCTCTGTCGGGCTCTGTCGGGCTCTGTCGGGCTCTGTCGGGCTCTACTGGGCTCTGTCGGGCCCTGTCGGGCTCTGTCGGGCTCTGTCGGGCTCTGTCGGGCCCTGTCGGGCTCTGTCGGGCTCTGTCGGGCCCTGTCGGGCTCTGTCGGGCCCTGTCGGGCCCTGTCGGGCTCTGTCGGGCCCTGTCGGGCTCTGTCGGGCTCTACTGGGCCCTGTCGGGCCCTGTCGGACTCTGTCGGGCCCTGTCGGGCTCTGTCGGGCTCTGTCGGGCTCTACTGGGCTCTGTCGGGCTCTGTCGGGCCCTGTCGGGCCCTGTCGGGCTCTGTCGGGCCGTGTCGGGCTCTGTCGGGCCCTGTCGGGCTCTGTCGGGCCCTGTCGGGCTCTGTTGGGCTCTGTCGGGCCCTGTCGGGCTCTGTCGGGCTCTACTGGGCCCTGTCGGGCCCTGTCGGGCTCTGTCGGGCTCTGTCGGGCCCTGTCGGGCTCTACTGGGCTCTGTCGGGCTCTGTCGGGCTCTGTCGGGCCCTGTCGGGCTCTGTCGGGTTCTGTCGGGCTCTGTCGGGCCCTGTCGGGCTCTACTGGGCTCTGTCGGGCTCTGTCGGGCTCTGTCGGGCCCTGTCGGCCTCTGTCGGGCCCTGTCGGGCTCTGTCGGGCTCTACTGGGCCCTGTCGGGCCCTGTCGGACTCTGTCGGGCCCTGTCAGGCTCTGTCGGGCTCTGTCGGGCTCTACTGGGCTCTGTCGGGCCCTGTCGGGCCCTGTCGGGCTCTGTCGGGCTCTGTCGGGCCCTGTCGGGCTCTGTCGGGCTCTGTCGGGCTCTGTCGGGCTCTACTGGGCCCTGTCGGGCTCTGTCGGGCTCTGTCGGGCTCTGTCGGGCCCTGTCGGGCTCTGTCGGGCTCTGTCGGGCTCTGTCGGGCCCTGTCGGGCTCTGTCGGGCTCTACTGGGCCCTGTCGGGCCCTGTCGGGCTCTGTCGGGCTCTGTCGGGCCCTGTCGGGCTCTGTCGGGCTCTGTCGGGCTCTGTCGGGCTCTACTGGGCCCTGTCGGGTTCTGTCGGGCTCTGTCGGGCCCTGTCGGGCTCTGTCGGGCTCTGTCGGGCTCTGTCGGGCCCTGTCGGGCTCTGTCGGGCCCTGTCGGGCTCTGTCGGGCTCTATCGGGCTCTGTCGGGCTCTGTCGGGCTCTACTGGGCCCTGTCGGGCTCTGTCGGGCTCTGTCGGGCTCTGTCAGGCTCTGTCGGGCCCTGTCGGGCTCTGTCGGGCTCTGTCGGGCTCTGTCGGGCCCTGTCGGGCTCTACTGGGCTCTGTCGGGCCCTGTCGGGCTCTGTCGGGCTCTGTCGGGCTCTGTCGGGCCCTGTCGGGCTCTGTCGGGCTCTGTCGGGCCCTGTCGGGCTCTGTCGGGCCCTGTCGGGCTCTGTCGGGCCCTGTCGGGCTCTGTCGGGCTCTACTGGGCCCTGTCGGGTTCTGTCGGGCTCTGTCGGGCCCTGTCGGGCTCTGTCGGGCTCTGTCGGGCTCTGTCGGGCCCTGTCGGGCTCTGTCGGGCCCTGTCGGGCTCTGTCGGGCTCTATCGGGCTCTGTCGGGCTCTGTCGGGCTCTACTGGGCCCTGTCGGGCTCTGTCGGGCTCTGTCGGGCTCTGTCAGGCTCTGTCGGGCCCTGTCGGGCTCTGTCGGGCTCTGTCGGGCTCTGTCGGGCCCTGTCGGGCTCTACTGGGCTCTGTCGGGCCCTGTCGGGCTCTGTCGGGCTCTGTCGGGCCCTGTCGGGCTCTGTCGGGCTCTGTCGGGCCCTGTCGGGCTCTGTCGGGCTCTGTCGGGCCCTGTCGGGCCCTGTCGGGCCCTGTCGGGCTCTACTGGGCCCTGTCGGGCCCTGTCGGGCTCTGTCGGGCTCTGTCGGGCCCTGTCGGGCTCTGTCGGGCTCTGTCGGGCCCTGTCGGGCTCTGTCGGGCTCTGTCGGGCCCTGTCGGGCTCTACTGGGCCCTGTCGGGCCCTGTCGGGCCCTGTCGGGCTCTGTCGGGCTCTGTCGGGCTCTGTCGGGCCCTGTCGGGCTCTGTCGGGCTCTGTCGGGCCCTGTCGGGCTCTGTCGGGCTCTACTGGGCCCTGTCGGGCCCTGTCGGACTCTGTCGGGCCCTGTCGGGCTCTGTCGGGCTCTGTCGGGCTCTACTGGGCTCTGTCGGGCTCTGTCGGGCCCTGTCGGGCCCTGTCGGGCTCTGTCGGGCCGTGTCGGGCTCTGTCGGGCCCTGTCGGGCTCTGTCGGGCCCTGTCGGGCTCTGTTGGGCTCTGTCGGGCCCTGTCGGGCTCTGTCGGGCTCTACTGGGCCCTGTCGGGCCCTGTCGGGCTCTGTCGGGCTCTGTCGGGCCCTGTCGGGCTCTACTGGGCTCTGTCGGGCTCTGTCGGGCTCTGTCGGGCCCTGTCGGGCTCTGTCGGGTTCTGTCGGGCCCTGTCGGGCTCTGTCGGGCCCTGTCGGGCTCTGTCGGGCTCTACTGGGCCCTGTCGGGCCCTGTCGGACTCTGTCGGGCCCTGTCAGGCTCTGTCAGGCTCTGTCGGGCTCTACTGGGCTCTGTCGGGCCCTGTCGGGCCCTGTCGGGCCCTGTCGGGCTCTGTCGGGCTCTGTCGGGCCCTGTCGGGCTCTGTCGGGCTCTGTCGGGCTCTGTCGGGCTCTACTGGGCCCTGTCGGGCTCTGTCGGGCTCTGTCGGGCTCTGTCGGGCCCTGTCGGGCTCTGTCGGGCTCTGTCGGGCTCTGTCGGGCCCTGTCGGGCTCTGTCGGGCTCTACTGGGCCCTGTCGGGCCCTGTCGGGCCCTGTCGGGCTCTGTCGGGCTCTGTCGGGCTCTGCTGGGCCCTGTCGGGCTCTGTCGGGATCTGTCGGGCCCTGTCGGGCCCTGTCGGGCTCTGTCGGGCTCTGTCGGGCCCTGTCGGGCTCTGTCGGGCTCTACTGGGACCTGTCGGGCCCTGTCGGGCTCTGTCGGGCTCTGTCGGGCTCTACTGGGCTAAACTGGGCTCTGTCGGGCCCTGTCGGGCTCTGTCGGGCTCTGTCGGGCTCTGTCGGGCCCTGTCGGGCTCTGTCGGGCTCTGTCGGGCTCTACTGGGCCCTGTCGGGCCCTGTCTGGCTCTGTCGGCCTCTGTCGGGCTCTGTCGGGCTCTACTGGGCCCTGTCGGGTTCTGTCGGGCTCTGTCGGGCTCTGTCGGGCTCTACTGGGCCCTGTCGGGCCCTGTCGGGCCCTGTCGGGCTCTGTCGGGCTCTGTCGGGCTCTGTCGGGCCCTGTCGGGCTCTGTCGGGCTCTACTGGGCCCTGTCGGGTTCTGTCGGGCTCTGTCGGGCCCTGTCGGGCTCTGTCGGGCTCTGTCGGGCTCTGTCGGGCCCTGTCGGGCTCTGTCGGGCCCTGTCGGGCTCTGTCGGGCTCTGTCGGGCTCTGTCGGGCTCTACTGGGCCCTGTCGGGCTCTGTCAGGCTCTGTCGGGCCCTGTCGGGCTCTGTCGGGCTCTGTCGGGCTCTGTCGGGCCCTGTCGGGCTCTGTCGGGCCCTGTCGGGCTCTGTCGGGCCCTGTCGGGCTCTGTCGGGCTCTGTCGGGCTCTGTCGGGCTCTACTGGGCTCTGTCGGGCTCTGTCGGGCTCTGTCGGGTTCTGTCGGGCTCTGTCGGGCTCTGTCGGGCTCTGTCGGGCTCTACTGGGCCCTGTCGGGCCCTGTCGGGCTCTGTCGGGCTCTGTCGGGCTCTACTGGGCCCTGTCGGGCCCTGTCGGGCCCTGTCAGGCTCTGTCGGGCTCTGTCGGGCTCTGTCGGGCTCTTCTGGGCTCTGTCGGGCTCTGTCGGGCTCTGTCGGGCTCTGTCGGGCCCTGTCGGGCTCTGTCGGGCTCTGTCGGGCTCTACTGGGCTCTACTGGGCTCTGTCGGGCTCTGTCGGGCTCTACTGGGCTCTGTCGGGCTCTGTCGGGCTCTGTCGGGCCCTGTCGGGCTCTGTCGGGTTCTGTCGGGCCCTGTCGGGCTCTGTCGGGCTCTGTCGGGCCCTGTCGGGCTCTGTCGGGCTCTACTGGGCCCTGTCGGGCCCTGTCGGACTCTGTCGGGCCCTGTCAGGCTCTGTCGGGCTCTGTCGGGCTCTACTGGGCTCTGTCGGGCCCTGTCGGGCCCTGTCGGGCCCTGTCGGGCTCTGTCGGGCTCTGTCGGGCCCTGTCGGGCCCTGTCGGGCTCTGTCGGGCTCTGTCGGGCTCTACTGGGCCCTGTCGGGCTCTGTCGGGCTCTGTCGGGCTCTGTCGGGCCCTGTCGGGCTCTGTCGGGCTCTGTCGGGCTCTGTCGGGCCCTGTCGGGCTCTGTCGGGCTCTACTGGGCCCTGTCGGGCCCTGTCGGGCCCTGTCGGGCTCTGTCGGGCTCTGTCGGGCTCTGCTGGGCCCTGTCGGGCTCTGTCGGGATCTGTCGGGCCCTGTCGGGCCCTGTCGGGCTCTGTCGGGCTCTGTCGGGCTCTACTGGGACCTGTCGGGCCCTGTCGGGCTCTGTCGGGCTCTGTCGGGCTCTACTGGGCTAAACTGGGCTCTGTCGGGCCCTGTCGGGCTCTGTCGGGCTCTGTCGGGCTCTGTCGGGCCCTGTCGGGCTCTGTCGGGCTCTGTCGGGCTCTACTGGGCCCTGTCGGGCCCTGTCTGGCTCTATCGGCCTCTGTCGGGCTCTGTCGGGCTCTACTGGGCCCTGTCGGGTTCTGTCGGGCTCTGTCGGGCTCTGTCGGGCTCTACTGGGCCCTGTCGGGCCCTGTCGGGCCCTGTCGGGCTCTGTCGGGCTCTGTCGGGCCCTGTCGGGCTCTGTCGGGCTCTACTGGGCCCTGTCGGGTTCTGTCGGGCTCTGTCGGGCCCTGTCGGGCTCTGTCGGGCTCTGTCGAGCTCTGTCGGGCCCTGTCGGGCTCTGTCGGGCCCTGTCGGGCTCTGTCGGGCTCTGTCGGGCTCTGTCGGGCTCTACTGGGCCCTGTCGGGCTCTGTCGGGCCCTGTCGGGCTCTGTCGGGCTCTGTCGGGCTCTGTCGGGCTCTGTCGGGCCCTGTCGGGCTCTGTCGGGCCCTGTCGGGCTCTGTCGGGCTCTGTCGGGCTCTGTCGGGCTCTACTGGGCTCTGTCGGGCTCTGTCGGGCTCTGTCGGGTTCTGTCGGGCTCTGTCGGGCTCTGTCGGGCTCTGTCGGGCTCTACTGGGCCCTGTCGGGCCCTGTCGGGCTCTGTCGGGCTCTGTCGGGCTCTACTGGGCCCTGTCGGGCCCTGTCGGGCCCTGTCAGGCTCTGTCGGGCTCTGTCGGGCTCTGTCGGGCTCTTCTGGGCTCTGTCGGGCTCTGTCGGGCTCTGTCGGGCTCTGTCGGGCTCTGTCGGGCCCTGTCGGGCTCTGTCGGGCTCTGTCGGGCTCTACTGGGCTCTACTGGGCTCTGTCGGGCTCTGTCGGGCTCTACTGGGCCCTGTCGGGCTCTGTCGGGCTCTGTCGGGCTCTGTCGGGCTCTGCTGGGCCCTGTCGGGCTCTGTTGGGCTCTGTCGGGCTCTGTCGGGCCCTGTCGGGCTCTGTCGGGCTCTGTCGGGCCCTGTCGGGCTCTGTCGGGCTCTACTGGGCCCTGTCGGGCCCTGTCGGGCTCTGTCGGGCTCTGTCGGGCTCTACTGGGCTAAACTGGGCTCTGTCGGGCCCTGTCGGGCTCTGTCGGGCTCTGTCGGGCTCTGTCGGGCCCTGTCGGGCTCTGTCGGGCTCTGTCGGGCCCTGTCGGGCTCTGTCGGGCTCTGTCGGGCTCTGTCGGGCTCTACTGGGCCCTGTCGGCCTCTGTCGGGCTTTGTCGGGCTCTGTCGGGCTCTACTGGGCCCTGTCGGGCTCTGTCGGGCTCTGTCGGGCCCTGTCGGGCCCTGTCGGTCTCTACTGGGCTCTACTGGGCTCTGTCGGGCTCTGTCGGGCTCTACTGGGCCCTGTCGGGCCCTGTCGGGCCCTGTCGGGCCCTGTCGGGCTCTGTCGGGCTCTGTCGGGCCCTGTCGGGCTCTGTCGGGCTCTGTCGGGCTCTGTCGGGCTCTACTGGGCTCTACTGGGCTCTGTCGGGCTCTGTCGGGCTCTACTGTGCCCTGTCGGGCCCTGTCGGGCCCTGTCGGGCTCTGTCGGGCTCTACTGGGCTCTGTCGGGCTCTGTCGGGCTCTACTGGGCCCTGTCGGGCTCTGTCGGGCCCTGTCGGGCTCTGTCGGGCCCTGTCGGGCTCTGTCGGGCTCTGTCGGGCCCTGTCGGGCTCTACTGGGCTCTGTCAGGCCCTGTCGGGCCCTGTCGGGCTCTGTCGGGCTCTGTCGGGCTCTACTGGGCCCTGTCGGGCTCTGTCGGGCTCTGTCGGGCTCTGTCGGGCCTTGTCGGGCTCTGTCGGGTTCTGTCGGGCTCTGTCGGGCTCTACTGGGCCCTGTCGGGCTCTGTCGGGCTCTACTGGGCCCTGTCGGGCTCTGTCGGGCTCTGTCGGGCCCTGTCGGGCTCTGTCGGGCTCTGTCGGGCTCTGTCGGGCTCTACTGGGCTCTACTGGGCTCTGTCGGGCTCTGTCGGGCTCTACTGTGCCCTGTCAGGCCCTGTCGGGCCCTGTCGGGCTCTGTCGGGCTCTGTCGGGCTCTACTGGGCCCTGTCGGGCTCTGTCGGGCTCTACTGGGCCCTGTCGGGCTCTGTCGGGCTCTGTCGGGCTCTGTCGGGCCCTGTCGGGCTCTGTCGGGCCCTGTCGGGCTCTGTCGGGCCCTGTCGGGCCCTGTCGGGCTCTGTCGGGCCCTGTCGGGCTCTGTCGGGCTCTACTGGGCCCTGTCGGGCCCTGTCGGACTCTGTCGGGCCCTGTCGGGCTCTGTCGGGCTCTGTCGGGCTCTACTGGGCTCTGTCGGGCTCTGTCGGGCCCTGTCGGGCCCTGTCGGGCTCTGTCTGGCCGTGTCGGGCTCTGTCGGGCCCTGTCGGGCTCTGTCGGGCCCTGTCGGGCTCTGTTGGGCTCTGTCGGGCCCTGTCGGGCTCTGTCGGGCTCTACTGGGCCCTGTCGGGCCCTGTCGGGCTCTGTCGGGCTCTGTCGGGCCCTGTCGGGCTCTACTGGGCTCTGTCGGGCTCTGTCGGGCTCTGTCGGGCCCTGTCGGGCTCTGTCGGGTTCTGTCGGGCCCTGTCGGGCTCTGTCGGGCTCTGTCGGGCCCTGTCGGGCCCTGTCGGGCTCTACTGGGCCCTGTCGGGCCCTGTCGGACTCTGTCGGGCCCTGTCAGGCTCTGTCGGGCTCTGTCGGGCTCTACTGGGCTCTGTCGGGCCCTGTCGGGCCCTGTCGGGCCCTGTCGGGCTCTGTCGGGCTCTGTCGGGCCCTGTCGGGCTCTGTCGGGCTCTGTCGGGCTCTGTCGGGCTCTACTGGGCCCTGTCGGGCTCTGTCGGGCTCTGTCGGGCTCTGTCGGGCCCTGTCGGGCTCTGTCGGGCTCTGTCGGGCTCTGTCGGGCCCTGTCGGGCTCTGTCGGGCTCTACTGGGCCCTGTCGGGCCCTGTCGGGCCCTGTCGGGCTCTGTCGGGCTCTGTCGGGCTCTGCTGGGCCCTGTCGGGCTCTGTCGGGATCTGTCGGGCCCTGTCGGGCCCTGTCGGGCTCTGTCGGGCTCTGTCGGGCCCTGTCGGGCTCTGTCGGGCTCTACTGGGACCTGTCGGGCCCTGTCGGGCTCTGTCGGGCTCTGTCGGGCTCTACTGGGCTAAACTGGGCTCTGTCGGGCCCTGTCGGGCTCTGTCGGGCTCTGTCGGGCTCTGTCGGGCCCTGTCGGGCTCTGTCGGGCTCTGTCGGGCTCTACTGGGCCCTGTCGGGCCCTGTCTGGCTCTGTCGGCCTCTGTCGGGCTCTGTCGGGCTCTACTGGGCCCTGTCGGGTTCTGTCGGGCTCTGTCGGGCTCTGTCGGGCTCTACTGGGCCCTGTCGGGCCCTGTCGGGCCCTGTCGGGCTCTGTCGGGCTCTGTCGGGCTCTGTCGGGCCCTGTCGGGCTCTGTCGGGCTCTACTGGGCCCTGTCGGGTTCTGTCGGGCTCTGTCGGGCCCTGTCGGGCTCTGTCGGGCTCTGTCGGGCTCTGTCGGGCCCTGTCGGGCTCTGTCGGGCCCTGTCGGGCTCTGTCGGGCTCTGTCGGGCTCTGTCGGGCTCTACTGGGCCCTGTCGGGCTCTGTCAGGCTCTGTCGGGCCCTGTCGGGCTCTGTCGGGCTCTGTCGGGCTCTGTCGGGCCCTGTCGGGCTCTGTCGGGCCCTGTCGGGCTCTGTCGGGCTCTGTCGGGCTCTGTCGGGCTCTACTGGGCTCTGTCGGGCTCTGTCGGGCTCTGTCGGGTTCTGTCGGGCTCTGTCGGGCTCTGTCGGGCTCTGTCGGGCTCTACTGGGCCCTGTCGGGCCCTGTCGGGCTCTGTCGGGCTCTGTCGGGCTCTACTGGGCCCTGTCGGGCCCTGTCGGGCCCTGTCAGGCTCTGTCGGGCTCTGTCGGGCTCTGTCGGGCTCTTCTGGGCTCTGTCGGGCTCTGTCGGGCTCTGTCGGGCTCTGTCGGGCTCTGTCGGGCCCTGTCGGGCTCTGTCGGGCTCTGCTGGGCCCTGTCGGGCTCTGTCGGGATCTGTCGGGCCCTGTCGGGCCCTGTCGGGCTCTGTCGGGCTCTGTCGGGCCCTGTCGGGCTCTGTCGGGCTCTACTGGGACCTGTCGGGCCCTGTCGGGCTCTGTCGGGCTCTGTCGGGCTCTACTGGGCTAAACTGGGCTCTGTCGGGCCCTGTCGGGCTCTGTCGGGCTCTGTCGGGCTCTGTCGGGCCCTGTCGGGCTCTGTCGGGCTCTGTCGGGCTCTACTGGGCCCTGTCGGGCCCTGTCTGGCTCTGTCGGCCTCTGTCGGGCTCTGTCGGGCTCTACTGGGCCCTGTCGGGTTCTGTCGGGCTCTGTCGGGCTCTGTCGGGCTCTACTGGGCCCTGTCGGGCCCTGTCGGGCCCTGTCGGGCTCTGTCGGGCTCTGTCGGGCTCTGTCGGGCCCTGTCGGGCTCTGTCGGGCTCTACTGGGCCCTGTCGGGTTCTGTCGGGCTCTGTCGGGCCCTGTCGGGCTCTGTCGGGCTCTGTCGGGCTCTGTCGGGCCCTGTCGGGCTCTGTCGGGCCCTGTCGGGCTCTGTCGGGCTCTGTCGGGCTCTGTCGGGCTCTACTGGGCCCTGTCGGGCTCTGTCAGGCTCTGTCGGGCCCTGTCGGGCTCTGTCGGGCTCTGTCGGGCTCTGTCGGGCCCTGTCGGGCTCTGTCGGGCCCTGTCGGGCTCTGTCGGGCCCTGTCGGGCTCTGTCGGGCTCTGTCGGGCTCTGTCGGGCTCTACTGGGCTCTGTCGGGCTCTGTCGGGCTCTGTCGGGTTCTGTCGGGCTCTGTCGGGCTCTGTCGGGCTCTGTCGGGCTCTACTGGGCCCTGTCGGGCCCTGTCGGGCTCTGTCGGGCTCTGTCGGGCTCTACTGGGCCCTGTCGGGCCCTGTCGGGCCCTGTCAGGCTCTGTCGGGCTCTGTCGGGCTCTGTCGGGCTCTTCTGGGCTCTGTCGGGCTCTGTCGGGCTCTGTCGGGCTCTGTCGGGCCCTGTCGGGCTCTGTCGGGCTCTGTCGGGCTCTACTGGGCTCTACTGGGCTCTGTCGGGCTCTGTCGGGCTCTACTGGGCTCTGTCGGGCTCTGTCGGGCTCTGTCGGGCCCTGTCGGGCTCTGTCGGGTTCTGTCGGGCCCTGTCGGGCTCTGTCGGGCTCTGTCGGGCCCTGTCGGGCTCTGTCGGGCTCTACTGGGCCCTGTCGGGCCCTGTCGGACTCTGTCGGGCCCTGTCAGGCTCTGTCGGGCTCTGTCGGGCTCTACTGGGCTCTGTCGGGCCCTGTCGGGCCCTGTCGGGCCCTGTCGGGCTCTGTCGGGCTCTGTCGGGCCCTGTCGGGCCCTGTCGGGCTCTGTCGGGCTCTGTCGGGCTCTACTGGGCCCTGTCGGGCTCTGTCGGGCTCTGTCGGGCTCTGTCGGGCCCTGTCGGGCTCTGTCGGGCTCTGTCGGGCTCTGTCGGGCCCTGTCGGGCTCTGTCGGGCTCTACTGGGCCCTGTCGGGCCCTGTCGGGCCCTGTCGGGCTCTGTCGGGCTCTGTCGGGCTCTGCTGGGCCCTGTCGGGCTCTGTCGGGATCTGTCGGGCCCTGTCGGGCCCTGTCGGGCTCTGTCGGGCTCTGTCGGGCTCTACTGGGACCTGTCGGGCCCTGTCGGGCTCTGTCGGGCTCTGTCGGGCTCTACTGGGCTAAACTGGGCTCTGTCGGGCCCTGTCGGGCTCTGTCGGGCTCTGTCGGGCTCTGTCGGGCCCTGTCGGGCTCTGTCGGGCTCTGTCGGGCTCTACTGGGCCCTGTCGGGCCCTGTCTGGCTCTATCGGCCTCTGTCGGGCTCTGTCGGGCTCTACTGGGCCCTGTCGGGTTCTGTCGGGCTCTGTCGGGCTCTGTCGGGCTCTACTGGGCCCTGTCGGGCCCTGTCGGGCCCTGTCGGGCTCTGTCGGGCTCTGTCGGGCTCTGTCGGGCCCTGTCGGGCTCTGTCGGGCTCTACTGGGCCCTGTCGGGTTCTGTCGGGCTCTGTCGGGCCCTGTCGGGCTCTGTCGGGCTCTGTCGAGCTCTGTCGGGCCCTGTCGGGCTCTGTCGGGCCCTGTCGGGCTCTGTCGGGCTCTGTCGGGCTCTGTCGGGCTCTACTGGGCCCTGTCGGGCTCTGTCAGGCTCTGTCGGGCCCTGTCGGGCTCTGTCGGGCTCTGTCGGGCTCTGTCGGGCCCTGTCGGGCTCTGTCGGGCCCTGTCGGGCTCTGTCGGGCTCTGTCGGGCTCTGTCGGGCTCTACTGGGCTCTGTCGGGCTCTGTCGGGCTCTGTCGGGTTCTGTCGGGCTCTGTCGGGCTCTGTCGGGCTCTGTCGGGCTCTACTGGGCCCTGTCGGGCCCTGTCGGGCTCTGTCGGGCTCTGTCGGGCTCTACTGGGCCCTGTCGGGCCCTGTCGGGCCCTGTCAGGCTCTGTCGGGCTCTGTCGGGCTCTGTCGGGCTCTTCTGGGCTCTGTCGGGCTCTGTCGGGCTCTGTCGGGCTCTGTCGGGCTCTGTCGGGCCCTGTCGGGCTCTGTCGGGCTCTGTCGGGCTCTACTGGGCTCTACTGGGCTCTGTCGGGCTCTGTCGGGCTCTACTGGGCCCTGTCGGGCTCTGTCGGGCTCTGTCGGGCTCTGTCGGGCTCTGCTGGGCCCTGTCGGGCTCTGTTGGGCTCTGTCGGGCTCTGTCGGGCCCTGTCGGGCTCTGTCGGGCTCTGTCGGGCCCTGTCGGGCTCTGTCGGGCTCTACTGGGCCCTGTCGGGCCCTGTCGGGCTCTGTCGGGCTCTGTCGGGCTCTACTGGGCTAAACTGGGCTCTGTCGGGCCCTGTCGGGCTCTGTCGGGCTCTGTCGGGCTCTGTCGGGCCCTGTCGGGCTCTGTCGGGCTCTGTCGGGCCCTGTCGGGCTCTGTCGGGCTCTGTCGGGCTCTGTCGGGCTCTACTGGGCCCTGTCGGCCTCTGTCGGGCTTTGTCGGGCTCTGTCGGGCTCTACTGGGCCCTGTCGGGCTCTGTCGGGCTCTGTCGGGCCCTGTCGGGCCCTGTCGGTCTCTACTGGGCTCTACTGGGCTCTGTCGGGCTCTGTCGGGCTCTACTGGGCCCTGTCGGGCCCTGTCGGGCCCTGTCGGGCCCTGTCGGGCTCTGTCGGGCTCTGTCGGGCCCTGTCGGGCTCTGTCGGGCTCTGTCGGGCTCTGTCGGGCTCTACTGGGCTCTACTGGGCTCTGTCGGGCTCTGTCGGGCTCTACTGTGCCCTGTCGGGCCCTGTCGGGCCCTGTCGGGCTCTGTCGGGCTCTACTGGGCTCTGTCGGGCTCTGTCGGGCTCTACTGGGCCCTGTCGGGCTCTGTCGGGCCCTGTCGGGCTCTGTCGGGCCCTGTCGGGCTCTGTCGGGCTCTGTCGGGCCCTGTCGGGCTCTACTGGGCTCTGTCAGGCCCTGTCGGGCCCTGTCGGGCTCTGTCGGGCTCTGTCGGGCTCTACTGGGCCCTGTCGGGCTCTGTCGGGCTCTGTCGGGCTCTGTCGGGCCTTGTCGGGCTCTGTCGGGTTCTGTCGGGCTCTGTCGGGCTCTACTGGGCCCTGTCGGGCTCTGTCGGGCTCTACTGGGCCCTGTCGGGCTCTGTCGGGCTCTGTCGGGCCCTGTCGGGCTCTGTCGGGCTCTGTCGGGCTCTGTCGGGCTCTACTGGGCTCTACTGGGCTCTGTCGGGCTCTGTCGGGCTCTACTGTGCCCTGTCAGGCCCTGTCGGGCCCTGTCGGGCTCTGTCGGGCTCTGTCGGGCTCTACTGGGCCCTGTCGGGCTCTGTCGGGCTCTACTGGGCCCTGTCGGGCTCTGTCGGGCTCTGTCGGGCTCTGTCGGGCCCTGTCGGGCTCTGTCGGGCCCTGTCGGGCTCTGTCGGGCCCTGTCGGGCCCTGTCGGGCTCTGTCGGGCCCTGTCGGGCTCTGTCGGGCTCTACTGGGCCCTGTCGGGCCCTGTCGGACTCTGTCGGGCCCTGTCGGGCTCTGTCGGGCTCTGTCGGGCTCTACTGGGCTCTGTCGGGCTCTGTCGGGCCCTGTCGGGCCCTGTCGGGCTCTGTCTGGCCGTGTCGGGCTCTGTCGGGCCCTGTCGGGCTCTGTCGGGCCCTGTCGGGCTCTGTTGGGCTCTGTCGGGCCCTGTCGGGCTCTGTCGGGCTCTACTGGGCCCTGTCGGGCCCTGTCGGGCTCTGTCGGGCTCTGTCGGGCCCTGTCGGGCTCTACTGGGCTCTGTCGGGCTCTGTCGGGCTCTGTCGGGCCCTGTCGGGCTCTGTCGGGTTCTGTCGGGCCCTGTCGGGCTCTGTCGGGCTCTGTCGGGCCCTGTCGGGCCCTGTCGGGCTCTACTGGGCCCTGTCGGGCCCTGTCGGACTCTGTCGGGCCCTGTCAGGCTCTGTCGGGCTCTGTCGGGCTCTACTGGGCTCTGTCGGGCCCTGTCGGGCCCTGTCGGGCCCTGTCGGGCTCTGTCGGGCTCTGTCGGGCCCTGTCGGGCTCTGTCGGGCTCTGTCGGGCTCTGTCGGGCTCTACTGGGCCCTGTCGGGCTCTGTCGGGCTCTGTCGGGCTCTGTCGGGCCCTGTCGGGCTCTGTCGGGCTCTGTCGGGCTCTGTCGGGCCCTGTCGGGCTCTGTCGGGCTCTACTGGGCCCTGTCGGGCCCTGTCGGGCCCTGTCGGGCTCTGTCGGGCTCTGTCGGGCTCTGCTGGGCCCTGTCGGGCTCTGTCGGGATCTGTCGGGCCCTGTCGGGCCCTGTCGGGCTCTGTCGGGCTCTGTCGGGCCCTGTCGGGCTCTGTCGGGCTCTACTGGGACCTGTCGGGCCCTGTCGGGCTCTGTCGGGCTCTGTCGGGCTCTACTGGGCTAAACTGGGCTCTGTCGGGCCCTGTCGGGCTCTGTCGGGCTCTGTCGGGCTCTGTCGGGCCCTGTCGGGCTCTGTCGGGCTCTGTCGGGCTCTACTGGGCCCTGTCGGGCCCTGTCTGGCTCTGTCGGCCTCTGTCGGGCTCTGTCGGGCTCTACTGGGCCCTGTCGGGTTCTGTCGGGCTCTGTCGGGCTCTGTCGGGCTCTACTGGGCCCTGTCGGGCCCTGTCGGGCCCTGTCGGGCTCTGTCGGGCTCTGTCGGGCTCTGTCGGGCCCTGTCGGGCTCTGTCGGGCTCTACTGGGCCCTGTCGGGTTCTGTCGGGCTCTGTCGGGCCCTGTCGGGCTCTGTCGGGCTCTGTCGGGCTCTGTCGGGCCCTGTCGGGCTCTGTCGGGCCCTGTCGGGCTCTGTCGGGCTCTGTCGGGCTCTGTCGGGCTCTACTGGGCCCTGTCGGGCTCTGTCAGGCTCTGTCGGGCCCTGTCGGGCTCTGTCGGGCTCTGTCGGGCTCTGTCGGGCCCTGTCGGGCTCTGTCGGGCCCTGTCGGGCTCTGTCGGGCTCTGTCGGGCTCTGTCGGGCTCTACTGGGCTCTGTCGGGCTCTGTCGGGCTCTGTCGGGTTCTGTCGGGCTCTGTCGGGCTCTGTCGGGCTCTGTCGGGCTCTACTGGGCCCTGTCGGGCCCTGTCGGGCTCTGTCGGGCTCTGTCGGGCTCTACTGGGCCCTGTCGGGCCCTGTCGGGCCCTGTCAGGCTCTGTCGGGCTCTGTCGGGCTCTGTCGGGCTCTTCTGGGCTCTGTCGGGCTCTGTCGGGCTCTGTCGGGCTCTGTCGGGCTCTGTCGGGCTCTGTCGGGCCCTGTCGGGCTCTGTCGGGCTCTGTCGGGCTCTACTGGGCTCTACTGGGCTCTGTCGGGCTCTGTCGGGCTCTACTGGGCCCTGTCGGGCTCTGTCGGGCTCTGTCGGGCTCTGTCGGGCTCTGCTGGGCCCTGTCGGGCTCTGTTGGGCTCTGTCGGGCTCTGTCGGGCCCTGTCGGGCTCTGTCGGGCTCTGTCGGGCCCTGTCGGGCTCTGTCGGGCTCTACTGGGCCCTGTCGGGCCCTGTCGGGCTCTGTCGGGCTCTGTCGGACTCTACTGGGCTAAACTGGGCTCTGTCGGGCCCTGTCGGGCTCTGTCGGGCTCTGTCGGGCTCTGTCGGGCCCTGTCGGGCTCTGTCGGGCTCTGTCGGGCCCTGTCGGGCTCTGTCGGGCTCTGTCGGGCTCTGTCGGGCTCTACTGGGCCCTGTCGGCCTCTGTCGGGCTCTGTCGGGCTCTGTCGGGCTCTACTGGGCCCTGTCGGGCTCTGTCGGGCTCTGTCGGGCCCTGTCGGGCCCTGTCGGGCTCTACTGGGCTCTACTGGGCTCTGTCGGGCTCTGTCGGGCTCTACTGGGCCCTGTCGGGCCCTGTCGGGCTCTGTCGGGCCCTGTCGGGCCCTGTCGGGCCCTGTCGGGCTCTGTCGGGCTCTGTCGGGCCCTGTCGGGCTCTGTCGGGCTCTGTCGGGCTCTGTCGGGCTCTACTGGGCTCTACTGGGCTCTGTCGGGCTCTGTCGGGCTCTACTGGGCCCTGTCGGGCTCTGTCGGGCCCTGTCGGGCTCTGTCGGGCTCTGTCGGGCTCTGTCGGGCCCTGTCGGGCTCTGTCGGGCTCTGTCGGGCCCTGTCGGGCTCTACTGGGCTCTGTCGGGCCCTGTCGGGCCCTGTCGGGCTCTGTCGGGCTCTGTCGGGCTCTACTGGGCCCTGTCGGGCTCTGTCGGGCTCTGTCGGGCTCTGTCGGGCCTTGTCGGGCTCTGTCGGGTTCTGTCGGGCTCTGTCGGGCTCTACTGGGCCCTGTCGGGCTCTGTCGGGCTCTACTGGGCCCTGTCGGGCTCTGTCGGGCTCTGTCGGGCCCTGTCGGGCTCTGTCGGGCTCTGTCGGGCTCTGTCGGGCTCTACTGGGCTCTACTGGGCTCTGTCGGGCTCTGTCGGGCTCTACTGTGCCCTGTCAGGCCCTGTCGGGCCCTGTCGGGCTCTGTCGGGCTCTGTCGGGCTCTACTGGGCCCTGTCGGGCTCTGTCGGGCTCTACTGGGCCCTGTCGGGCTCTGTCGGGCTCTGTCGGGCTCTGTCGGGCTCTGTCGGGCCCTGTTGGGCTCTGTCGGGCTCTGTCGGGCCCTGTCGGCCTCTGTCGGGCCCTGTTGGGCTCTGTCGGGCTCTGTCGGGCTCTACTGGGCTAAACTGGGCTCTGTCGGGCCCTGTCGGGCCCTGTCGGGCTCTGTCGGGCTCTGTCGGGCTCTGTCAGGCCCTGTCGGGCTCTGTCAGGCTCTGTCGGGCTCTGTCGGGCTCTACTGGGCTCTACTGAGCTCTGTCGGGCTCTGTCGGGCTCTACTGTGCCCTGTCGGGCCCTGTCGGGCTCTGTCGGGCTCTGTCGGGCTCTACTGGGCTCTGTCGCGCTCTGTCGGGCTCTGTCGGGCTCTACTGGGCCCTGTCGGGCTCTGTCGGGCCCTGTCGGGCTCTGTCGGGCTCTGTCGGGCTCTGTCGGGCCCTGTTGGGCTCTGTCGGGCCCTGTCGGGCTCTGTCGGGCTCTGTCGGGCTCTGTCGGGCTCTGTCGGGCTCTACTGGGCTCTGTCGGGCCCTGTCGGGCTCTGTCGGGCTCTGTCGGGCTCTGTCGGGCCCTGTCGGGCTCTGTCGGGCTCTGTCGGGCCCTGTCGGGCTCTGTCGGGCCCTGTCGGGCCCTGTCGGGCTCTGTCGGGCCCTGTCGGGCTCTGTCGGGCTCTACTGGGCCCTGTCGGGCCCTGTCGGACTCTGTCGGGCCCTGTCGGGCTCTGTCGGGCTCTGTCGGGCTCTACTGGGCTCTGTCGGGCTCTGTCGGGCCCTGTCGGGCCCTGTCGGGCTCTGTCGGGCCCTGTCGGGCTCTGTTGGGCTCTGTCGGTCCCTGTCGGGCTCTGTCGGGCTCTACTGGGCCCTGTCGGGCCCTGTCGGGCTCTGTCGGGCTCTGTCGGGCCCTGTCGGGCTCTACTGGGCTCTGTCGGGCTCTGTCGGGCTCTGTCGGGCCCTGTCGGGCTCTGTCGGGTTCTGTCGGGCCCTGTCGGGCTCTGTCGGGCCCTGTCGGGCTCTGTCGGGCTCTACTGGGCCCTGTCGGGCCCTGTCGGACTCTGTCGGGCCCTGTCGGGCTCTGTCGGGCTCTGTCGGGCTCTACTGGGCTCTGTCGGGCTCTGTCGGGCCCTGTCGGGCCCTGTCGGGCTCTGTCGGGCCGTGTCGGGCTCTGTCGGGCCCTGTCGGGCTCTGTCGGGCCCTGTCGGGCTCTGTTGGGCTCTGTCGGGCCCTGTCGGGCTCTGTCGGGCTCTACTGGGCCCTGTCGGGCCCTGTCGGGCTCTGTCGGGCTCTGTCGGGCCCTGTCGGGCTCTACTGGGCTCTGTCGGGCTCTGTCGGGCTCTGTCGGGCCCTGTCGGGCTCTGTCGGGTTCTGTCGGGCCCTGTCGGGCTCTGTCGGGCTCTGTCGGGCCCTGTCGGGCTCTGTCGGGCCCTGTCGGGCTCTGTCGGGCTCTACTGGGCCCTGTCGGGCCCTGTCGGACTCTGTCGGGCCCTGTCAGGCTCTGTCGGGCTCTGTCGGGCTCTACTGGGCTCTGTCGGGCTCTGTCGGGATCTGTCGGGCCCTGTCGGGCCCTGTCGGGCTCTGTCGGGCTCTGTCGGGCCCTGTCGGGCTCTGTCGGGCTCTACTGGGCCCTGTCGGGCCCTGTCGGGCTCTGTCGGGCTCTGTCGGGCTCTACTGGGCTAAACTGGGCTCTGTCGGGCCCTGTCGGGCTCTGTCGGGCTCTGTCGGGCTCTGTCGGGCCCTGTCGGGCTCTGTCGGGCTCTGTCGGGCTCTACTGGGCCCTGTCGGGCCCTGTCTGGCTCTGTCGGGCTCTGTCGGGCTCTGTCGGGCTCTACTGGGCCCTGTCGGGTTCTGTCGGGCTCTGTCGGGCTCTGTCGGGCTCTACTGGGCCCTGTCGGTCCCTGTCGGGCCCTGTCGGTCCCTGTCGGGCCCTGTCGGGCTCTGTCGGGCTCTGTCGGGCTCTGTCGGGCCCTGTCGGGCTCTGTCGGGCTCTACTGGGCCCTGTCGGGTTCTGTCGGGCTCTGTCGGGCCCTGTCGGGCTCTGTCGGGCTCTGTCGGGCTCTGTCGGGCCCTGTCGGGCTCTGTCGGGCCCTGTCGGGCTCTGTCGGGCTCTATCGGGCTCTGTCGGGCTCTACTGGGCCCTGTCGGGCCCTGTCGGGCTCTGTCGGGCTCTGTCGGGCTCTGTCAGGCTCTGTCGGGCCCTGTCGGGCTCTGTCGGGCTCTGTCGGGCTCTGTCGGGCCCTGTCGGGCTCTACTGGGCTCTGTCGGGCCCTGTCGGGCTCTGTCGGGCTCTGTCGGGCTCTGTCGGGCCCTGTCGGGCTCTGTCGGGCTCTGTCGGGCCCTGTCGGGCTCTGTCGGGCCCTGTCGGGCCCTGTCGGGCTCTGTCGGGCCCTGTCGGGCTCTGTCGGGCTCTACTGGGCCCTGTCGGGCCCTGTCGGACTCTGTCGGGCCCTGTCGGGCTCTGTCGGGCTCTGTCGGGCTCTACTGGGCTCTGTCGGGCTCTGTCGGGCCCTGTCGGGCCCTGTCGGGCTCTGTCGGGCCGTGTCGGGCTCTGTCGGGCCCTGTCGGGCTCTGTCGGGCCCTGTCGGGCTCTGTTGGGCTCTGTCGGGCCCTGTCGGGCTCTGTCGGGCTCTACTGGGCCCTGTCGGGCCCTGTCGGGCTCTGTCGGGCTCTGTCGGGCCCTGTCGGGCTCTACTGGGCTCTGTCGGGCTCTGTCGGGCTCTGTCGGGCCCTGTCGGGCTCTGTCGGGTTCTGTCGGGCCCTGTCGGGCTCTGTCGGGCTCTATCGGGCCCTGTCGGGCTCTGTCGGGCACTGTCGGGCTCTGTCGGGCTCTACTGGGCCCTGTCGGGCCCTGTCGGACTCTGTCGGGCCCTTTCAGGCTCTGTCGGGCTCTGTCGGGCTCTACTGGGCTCTGTCGGGCCCTGTCGGGCCCTGTCGGGCCCTGTCGGGCTCTGTCGGGCTCTGTCGGGCCCTGTCGGGCTCTGTCGGGCTCTGTCGGGCTCTGTCGGGCTCTACTGGGCCCTGTCGGGCTCTGTCGGGCTCTGTCGGGCTCTGTCGGGCCCTGTCGGGCTCTGTCGGGCTCTGTCGGGCTCTGTCGGGCCCTGTCGGGCTCTGTCGGGCTCTACTGGGCCCTGTCGGGCCCTGTCGGGCCCTGTCGGGCTCTGTCGGGCTCTGTCGGGCTCTGCTGGGCCCTGTCGGGCTCTGTCGGGATCTGTCGGGCCCTGTCGGGCCCTGTCGGGCTCTGTCGGGCTCTGTCGGGCCCTGTCGGGCTCTGTCGGGCTCTACTGGGACCTGTCGGGCCCTGTCGGGCTCTGTCGGGCTCTGTCGGGCTCTACTGGGCTAAACTGGGCTCTGTCGGGCCCTGTCGGGCTCTGTCGGGCTCTGTCGGGCTCTGTCGGGCCCTGTCGGGCTCTGTCGGGCTCTGTCGGGCTCTACTGGGCCCTGTCGGGCCCTGTCTGGCTCTGTCGGCCTCTGTCGGGCTCTGTCGGGCTCTACTGGGCCCTGTCGGGTTCTGTCGGGCTCTGTCGGGCTCTGTCGGGCTCTACTGGGCCCTGTCGGGCCCTGTCGGGCCCTGTCGGGCCCTGTCGGGCTCTGTCGGGCTCTGTCGGGTTCTGTCGGGCTCTGTCGGGCTCTGTCGGGCTCTGTCGGGCTCTACTGGGCCCTGTCGGGCCCTGTCGGGCTCTGTCGGGCTCTGTCGGGCTCTACTGGGCCCTGTCGGGCCCTGTCGGGCCCTGTCGGGCTCTGTCGGGCTCTGTCGGGCTCTGTCGGGCTCTTCTGGGCTCTGTCGGGCTCTGTCGGGCTCTGTCGGGCCCTGTCGGGCTCTGTCGGGCTCTGTCGGGCTCTACTGGGCTCTACTGGGCTCTGTCGGGCTCTGTCGGGCTCTACTGGGCCCTGTCGGGCTCTGTCGGGCTCTGTCGGGCTCTGTCGGGCTCTGCTGGGCCCTGTCGGGCTCTGTTGGGCTCTGTCGGGCTCTTTCGGGCCCTGTCGGGCTCTGTCGGGCTCTGTCGGGCCCTGTCGGGCTCTGTCGGGCTCTACTGGGCCCTGTCGGGCCCTGTCGGGCTCTGTCGGGCTCTGTCGGGCTCTACTGGGCTAAACTGGGCTCTGTCGGGCCCTGTCGGGCTCTGTCGGGCTCTGTCGGGCCCTGTCGGGCCCTGTCGGGCTCTGTCGGGCTCTGTCGGGCCCTGTCGGGCTCTGTCGGGCTCTGTCGGGCTCTGTCGGGCTCTACTGGGCCCTGTCGGCCTCTGTCGGGCTCTGTCGGGCCCTGTCGGGCCCTGTCGGGCTCTACTGGGCTCTACTGGGCTCTGTCGGGCTCTGTCGGGCTCTACTGGGCCCTGTCGGGCCCTGTCGGGCTCTGTCGGGCCCTGTCGGGCCCTGTCGGGCTCTGTCGGGCTCTGTCGGGCCCTGTCGGGCTCTGTCGGGCTCTGTCGGGCTCTGTCGGGCTCTACTGGGCTCTACTGGGCTCTGTCGGGCTCTGTCGGGCTCTACTGTGCCCTGTCGGGCCCTGTCGGGCCCTGTCGGGCTCTGTCGGGCTCTACTGGGCTCTGTCGGGCTCTGTCGGGCTCTACTGGGCCCTGTCGGGCTCTGTCGGGCCCTGTCGGGCTCTGTCGGGCTCTGTCGGGCTCTGTCGGGCCCTGTCGGGCTCTGTCGGGCTCTGTCGGGCCCTGTCGGGCTCTACTGGGCTCTGTCGGGCCCTGTCGGGCCCTGTCGGGCTCTGTCGGGCTCTGTCGGGCTCTACTGGGACCTGTCGGGCTCTGTCGGGCTCTGTCGGGCTCTGTCGGGCCTTGTCGGGCTCTGTCGGGTTCTGTCGGGCTCTGTCGGGGCTCTACTGGGCCCTGTCGGGCTCTGTCGGGCTCTACTGGGCCCTGTCGGGCTCTGTCGGGCTCTGTCGGGCCCTGTCGGGCTCTGTCGGGCTCTGTCGGGCTCTGTCGGGCTCTACTGGGCTCTACTGGGCTCTGTCGGGCTCTGTCGGGCTCTACTGTGCCCTGTCAGGCCCTGTCGGGCCCTGTCGGGCTCTGTCGGGCTCTGTCGGGCTCTACTGGGCCCTGTCGGGCTCTGTCGGGCTCTACTGGGCCCTGTCGGGCTCTGTCGGGCTCTGTCGGGCTCTGTCGGGCTCTGTCGGGCCCTGTTGGGCTCTGTCGGGCTCTGTCGGGCTCTACTGGCTCTGTCGGGCTCTGTCGGGCCCTGTCGGGCTCTGTCGGGCCCTGTTGGGCTCTGTCGGGCTCTGTCGGGCTCTACTGGGCTAAACTGGGCTCTGTCGGGCCCTGTCGGGCCCTGTCGGGCTCTGTCGGGCTCTGTCGGGCTCTGTCAGGCCCTGTTGGGCTCTGTCAGGCTCTGTCGGGCTCTGTCGGGCTCTACTGGGCTCTACTGAGCTCTGTCGGGCTCTGTCGGGCTCTACTGTGCCCTGTCGGGCCCTGTCGGGCTCTGTCGGGCTCTGTCGGGCTCTACTGGGCTCTGTCGGGCTCTGTCGGGCTCTGTCGGGCTCTACTGGGCCCTGTCGGGCTCTGTCGGGCCCTGTCGGGCTCTGTCGGGCTCTGTCGGGCTCTGTCGGGCTCTACTGGGCTCTGTCGGGCCCTGTCGGGCTCTGTCGGGCTCTGTCGGGCTCTGTCGGGCCCTGTCGGGCTCTGTCGGGCTCTGTCGGGCCCTGTCGGGCTCTGTCGGGCCCTGTCGGGCTCTGTCGGGCTCTACTGGGCCCTGTCGGGCCCTGTCGGACTCTGTCGGGCCCTGTCAGGCTCTGTCGGGCTCTGTCGGGCTCTACTGGGCCCTGTCGGGCCCTGTCGGGCCCTGTCGGGCTCTGTCGGGCTCTGTCGGGCCCTGTCGGGCTCTGTCGGGCTCTGTCGGGCTCTGTCGGGCTCTACTGGGCCCTGTCGGGCTCTGTCGGGCTCTGTCGGGCTCTGTCGGGCCCTGTCGGGCTCTGTCGGGCTCTGTCGGGCTCTGTCGGGCCCTGTCGGGCTCTGTCGGGCTCTACTGGGCCCTGTCGGGCCCTGTCGGGCCCTGTCGGGCTCTGTCGGGCTCTGCTGGGCCCTGTCGGGCTCTGTCGGGATCTGTCGGGCCCTGTCGGGCCCTGTCGGGCTCTGTCGGGCTCTGTCGGGCCCTGTCGGGCTCTGTCGGGCTCTACTGGGCCCTGTCGGGCCCTGTCGGGCTCTGTCGGGCTCTGTCGGGCTCTACTGGGCTAAACTGGGCTCTGTCGGGCTCTGTCGGGCTCTGTCGGGCTCTGTCGGGCCCTGTCGGGGTCTGTCGGGCTCTGTCGGGCTCTACTGGGCCCTGTCGGGCCCTGTCTGGCTCTGTCTGGCTCTGTCGGGCTCTGTCGGGCTCTGTCGGGCCCTGTCGGGCTCTGTCGGGCTCTGTCGGGCCCTGTCGGGCTCTGTCGGGCTCTACTGGGCCCTGTCGGGCCCTGTCGGACTCTGTCGGGCCCTGTCGGGCTCTGTCGGGCTCTGTCGGGCTCTACTGGGCTCTGTCGGGCTCTGTCGGGCCCTGTCGGGCCCTGTCGGGCTCTGTCGGGCCGTGTCGGGCTCTGTCGGGCCCTGTCGGGCTCTGTCGGGCCCTGTCGGGCTCTGTTGGGCTCTGTCGGGCCCTGTCGGGCTCTGTCGGGCTCTACTGGGCCCTGTCGGGCCCTGTCGGGCTCTGTCGGGCTCTGTCGGGCCCTGTCGGGCTCTACTGGGCTCTGTCGGGCTCTGTCGGGCTCTGTCGGGCCCTGTCGGGCTCTGTCGGGTTCTGTCGGGCCCTGTCGGGCTCTGTCGGGCCCTGTCGGGCTCTGTCGGGCTCTACTGGGCCCTGTCGGGCCCTGTCGGACTCTGTCGGGCCCTGTCAGTCTCTGTCAGGCTCTGTCGGGCTCTACTGGGCTCTGTCGGGCCCTGTCGGGCCCTGTCGGGCCCTGTCGGGCTCTGTCGGGCTCTGTCGGGCCCTGTCGGGCTCTGTCGGGCTCTGTCGGGCTCTGTCGGGCTCTACTGGGCCCTGTCGGGCTCTGTCGGGCTCTGTCGGGCTCTGTCGGGCCCTGTCGGGCTCTGTCGGGCTCTGTCGGGCTCTGTCGGGCCCTGTCGGGCTCTGTCGGGCTCTACTGGGCCCTGTCGGGCCCTGTCGGGCCCTGTCGGGCTCTGTCGGGCTCTGTCGGGCTCTGCTGGGCCCTGTCGGGCTCTGTCGGGATCTGTCGGGCCCTGTCGGGCCCTGTCGGGCTCTGTCGGGCTCTGTCGGGCCCTGTCGGGCTCTGTCGGGCTCTACTGGGACCTGTCGGGCCCTGTCGGGCTCTGTCGGGCTCTGTCGGGCTCTACTGGGCTAAACTGGGCTCTGTCGGGCCCTGTCGGGCTCTGTCGGGCTCTGTCGGGCTCTGTCGGGCCCTGTCGGGCTCTGTCGGGCTCTGTCGGGCTCTACTGGGCCCTGTCGGGCCCTGTCTGGCTCTGTCGGCCTCTGTCGGGCTCTGTCGGGCTCTACTGGGCCCTGTCGGGTTCTGTCGGGCTCTGTCGGGCTCTGTCGGGCTCTACTGGGCCCTGTCGGGCCCTGTCGGGCCCTGTCGGGCTCTGTCGGGCTCTGTCGGGCTCTGTCGGGCCCTGTCGGGCTCTGTCGGGCTCTACTGGGCCCTGTCGGGTTCTGTCGGGCTCTGTCGGGCCCTGTCGGGCTCTGTCGGGCTCTGTCGGGCTCTGTCGGGCCCTGTCGGGCTCTGTCGGGCCCTGTCGGGCTCTGTCGGGCTCTGTCGGGCTCTGTCGGGCTCTACTGGGCCCTGTCGGGCTCTGTCAGGCTCTGTCGGGCCCTGTCGGGCTCTGTCGGGCTCTGTCGGGCTCTGTCGGGCCCTGTCGGGCTCTGTCGGGCCCTGTCGGGCTCTGTCGGGCCCTGTCGGGCTCTGTCGGGCTCTGTCGGGCTCTGTCGGGCTCTGTCGGGCTCTGTCGGGCTCTACTGGGCTCTGTCGGGCTCTGTCGGGCTCTGTCGGGTTCTGTCGGGCTCTGTCGGGCTCTGTCGGGCTCTGTCGGGCTCTACTGGGCCCTGTCGGGCCCTGTCGGGCTCTGTCGGGCTCTGTCGGGCTCTACTGGGCCCTGTCGGGCCCTGTCGGGCCCTGTCAGGCTCTGTCGGGCTCTGTCGGGCTCTGTCGGGCTCTTCTGGGCTCTGTCGGGCTCTGTCGGGCTCTGTCGGGCTCTGTCGGGCCCTGTCGGGCTCTGTCGGGCTCTGTCGGGCTCTACTGGGCTCTACTGGGCTCTGTCGGGCTCTGTCGGGCTCTACTGGGCTCTGTCGGGCTCTGTCGGGCTCTGTCGGGCCCTGTCGGGCTCTGTCGGGTTCTGTCGGGCCCTGTCGGGCTCTGTCGGGCTCTGTCGGGCCCTGTCGGGCTCTGTCGGGCTCTACTGGGCCCTGTCGGGCCCTGTCGGACTCTGTCGGGCCCTGTCAGGCTCTGTCGGGCTCTGTCGGGCTCTACTGGGCTCTGTCGGGCCCTGTCGGGCCCTGTCGGGCCCTGTCGGGCTCTGTCGGGCTCTGTCGGGCTCTGCTGGGCCCTGTCGGGCTCTGTTGGGCTCTGTCGGGCTCTTTCGGGCCCTGTCGGGCTCTGTCGGGCTCTGTCGGGCCCTGTCGGGCTCTGTCGGGCTCTACTGGGCCCTGTCGGGCCCTGTCGGGCTCTGTCGGGCTCTGTCGGGCTCTACTGGGCTAAACTGGGCTCTGTCGGGCCCTGTCGGGCTCTGTCGGGCTCTGTCGGGCCCTGTCGGGCCCTGTCGGGCTCTGTCGGGCTCTGTCGGGCCCTGTCGGGCTCTGTCGGGCTCTGTCGGGCTCTGTCGGGCTCTACTGGGCCCTGTCGGCCTCTGTCGGGCTCTGTCGGGCCCTGTCGGGCCCTGTCGGGCTCTACTGGGCTCTACTGGGCTCTGTCGGGCTCTGTCGGGCTCTACTGGGCCCTGTCGGGCCCTGTCGGGCTCTGTCGGGCCCTGTCGGGCCCTGTCGGGCTCTGTCGGGCTCTGTCGGGCCCTGTCGGGCTCTGTCGGGCTCTGTCGGGCTCTGTCGGGCTCTACTGGGCTCTACTGGGCTCTGTCGGGCTCTGTCGGGCTCTACTGTGCCCTGTCGGGCCCTGTCGGGCCCTGTCGGGCTCTGTCGGGCTCTACTGGGCTCTGTCGGGCTCTGTCGGGCTCTACTGGGCCCTGTCGGGCTCTGTCGGGCCCTGTCGGGCTCTGTCGGGCTCTGTCGGGCTCTGTCGGGCCCTGTCGGGCTCTGTCGGGCTCTGTCGGGCCCTGTCGGGCTCTACTGGGCTCTGTCGGGCCCTGTCGGGCCCTGTCGGGCTCTGTCGGGCTCTGTCGGGCTCTACTGGGTCCTGTCGGGCTCTGTCGGGCTCTGTCGGGCTCTGTCGGGCCTTGTCGGGCTCTGTCGGGTTCTGTCGGGCTCTGTCGGGCTCTACTGGGCCCTGTCGGGCTCTGTCGGGCTCTACTGGGCCCTGTCGGGCTCTGTCGGGCTCTGTTGGGCCCTGTCGGGCTCTGTCGGGCTCTGTCGGGCTCTGTCGGGCTCTACTGGGCTCTACTGGGCTCTGTCGGGCTCTGTCGGGCTCTACTGTGCCCTGTCAGGCCCTGTCGGGCCCTGTCGGGCTCTGTCGGGCTCTGTCGGGCTCTACTGGGCCCTGTCGGGCTCTGTCGGGCTCTACTGGGCCCTGTCGGGCTCTGTCGGGCTCTGTCGGGCTCTGTCGGGCTCTGTCGGGCCCTGTTGGGCTCTGTCGGGCTCTGTCGGGCTCTACTGGGCTCTGTCGGGCTCTGTCGGGCCCTGTCGGGCTCTGTCGGGCCCTGTTGGGCTCTGTCGGGCTCTGTCGGGCTCTACTGGGCTAAACTGGGCTCTGTCGGGCCCTGTCGGGCCCTGTCGGGCTCTGTCGGGCTCTGTCGGGCTCTGTCAGGCCCTGTTGGGCTCTGTCAGGCTCTGTCGGGCTCTGTCGGGCTCTACTGGGCTCTACTGAGCTCTGTCGGGCTCTGTCGGGCTCTACTGTGCCCTGTCGGGCCCTGTCGGGCTCTGTCGGGCTCTGTCGGGCTCTACTGGGCTCTGTCGGGCTCTGTCGGGCTCTGTCGGGCTCTACTGGGCCCTGTCGGGCTCTGTCGGGCCCTGTCGGGCTCTGTCGGGCTCTGTCGGGCTCTGTCGGGCTCTACTGGGCTCTGTCGGGCCCTGTCGGGCTCTGTCGGGCTCTGTCGGGCTCTGTCGGGCCCTGTCGGGCTCTGTCGGGCTCTGTCGGGCCCTGTCGGGCTCTGTCGGGCCCTGTCGGGCTCTGTCGGGCTCTACTGGGCCCTGTCGGGCCCTGTCGGACTCTGTCGGGCCCTGTCAGGCTCTGTCGGGCTCTGTCGGGCTCTACTGGGCTCTGTCGGGCCCTGTCGGGCCCTGTCGGGCCCTGTCGGGCTCTGTCGGGCTCTGTCGGGCCCTGTCGGGCTCTGTCGGGCTCTGTCGGGCTCTGTCGGGCTCTACTGGGCCCTGTCGGGCTCTGTCGGGCTCTGTCGGGCTCTGTCGGGCCCTGTCGGGCTCTGTCGGGCTCTGTCGGGCTCTGTCGGGCCCTGTCGGGCTCTGTCGGGCTCTACTGGGCCCTGTCGGGCCCTGTCGGGCCCTGTCGGGCTCTGTCGGGCTCTGCTGGGCCCTGTCGGGCTCTGTCGGGATCTGTCGGGCCCTGTCGGGCCCTGTCGGGCTCTGTCGGGCTCTGTCGGGCCCTGTCGGGCTCTGTCGGGCTCTACTGGGCCCTGTCGGGCCCTGTCGGGCTCTGTCGGGCTCTGTCGGGCTCTACTGGGCTAAACTGGGCTCTGTCGGGCCCTGTCGGGCTCTGTCGGGCTCTGTCGGGCTCTGTCGGGCCCTGTCGGGGTCTGTCGGGCTCTGTCGGGCTCTACTGGGCCCTGTCGGGCCCTGTCTGGCTCTGTCTGGCTCTGTCGGGCTCTGTCGGGCTCTGTCGGGCCCTGTCGGGCTCTGTCGGGCTCTGTCGGGCCCTGTCGGGCTCTGTCGGGCTCTACTGGGCCCTGTCGGGCCCTGTCGGACTCTGTCGGGCCCTGTCGGGCTCTGTCGGGCTCTGTCGGGCTCTACTGGGCTCTGTCGGGCTCTGTCGGGCCCTGTCGGGCCCTGTCGGGCTCTGTCGGGCCGTGTCGGGCTCTGTCGGGCCCTGTCGGGCTCTGTCGGGCCCTGTCGGGCTCTGTTGGGCTCTGTCGGGCCCTGTCGGGCTCTGTCGGGCTCTACTGGGCCCTGTCGGGCCCTGTCGGGCTCTGTCGGGCTCTGTCGGGCCCTGTCGGGCTCTACTGGGCTCTGTCGGGCTCTGTCGGGCTCTGTCGGGCCCTGTCGGGCTCTGTCGGGTTCTGTCGGGCCCTGTCGGGCTCTGTCGGGCCCTGTCGGGCTCTGTCGGGCTCTACTGGGCCCTGTCGGGCCCTGTCGGACTCTGTCGGGCCCTGTCAGGCTCTGTCAGGCTCTGTCGGGCTCTACTGGGCTCTGTCGGGCCCTGTCGGGCCCTGTCGGGCCCTGTCGGGCTCTGTCGGGCTCTGTCGGGCCCTGTCGGGCTCTGTCGGGCTCTGTCGGGCTCTGTCGGGCTCTACTGGGCCCTGTCGGGCTCTGTCGGGCTCTGTCGGGCTCTGTCGGGCCCTGTCGGGCTCTGTCGGGCTCTGTCGGGCTCTGTCGGGCCCTGTCGGGCTCTGTCGGGCTCTACTGGGCCCTGTCGGGCCCTGTCGGGCCCTGTCGGGCTCTGTCGGGCTCTGTCGGGCTCTGCTGGGCCCTGTCGGGCTCTGTCGGGATCTGTCGGGCCCTGTCGGGCCCTGTCGGGCTCTGTCGGGCTCTGTCGGGCCCTGTCGGGCTCTGTCGGGCTCTACTGGGACCTGTCGGGCCCTGTCGGGCTCTGTCGGGCTCTGTCGGGCTCTACTGGGCTAAACTGGGCTCTGTCGGGCCCTGTCGGGCTCTGTCGGGCTCTGTCGGGCTCTGTCGGGCCCTGTCGGGCTCTGTCGGGCTCTGTCGGGCTCTACTGGGCCCTGTCGGGCCCTGTCTGGCTCTGTCGGCCTCTGTCGGGCTCTGTCGGGCTCTACTGGGCCCTGTCGGGTTCTGTCGGGCTCTGTCGGGCTCTGTCGGGCTCTACTGGGCCCTGTCGGGCCCTGTCGGGCCCTGTCGGGCTCTGTCGGGCTCTGTCGGGCTCTGTCGGGCCCTGTCGGGCTCTGTCGGGCTCTACTGGGCCCTGTCGGGTTCTGTCGGGCTCTGTCGGGCCCTGTCGGGCTCTGTCGGGCTCTGTCGGGCTCTGTCGGGCCCTGTCGGGCTCTGTCGGGCCCTGTCGGGCTCTGTCGGGCTCTGTCGGGCTCTGTCGGGCTCTACTGGGCCCTGTCGGGCTCTGTCAGGCTCTGTCGGGCCCTGTCGGGCTCTGTCGGGCTCTGTCGGGCTCTGTCGGGCCCTGTCGGGCTCTGTCGGGCCCTGTCGGGCTCTGTCGGGCTCTGTCGGGCTCTGTCGGGCTCTGTCGGGCTCTGTCGGGCTCTACTGGGCTCTGTCGGGCTCTGTCGGGCTCTGTCGGGTTCTGTCGGGCTCTGTCGGGCTCTGTCGGGCTCTGTCGGGCTCTACTGGGCCCTGTCGGGCCCTGTCGGGCTCTGTCGGGCTCTGTCGGGCTCTACTGGGCCCTGTCGGGCCCTGTCGGGCCCTGTCAGGCTCTGTCGGGCTCTGTCGGGCTCTGTCGGGCTCTTCTGGGCTCTGTCGGGCTCTGTCGGGCTCTGTCGGGCCCTGTCGGGCTCTGTCGGGCTCTGTCGGGCTCTACTGGGCTCTACTGGGCTCTGTCGGGCTCTGTCGGGCTCTACTGGGCTCTGTCGGGCTCTGTCGGGCTCTGTCGGGCCCTGTCGGGCTCTGTCGGGTTCTGTCGGGCCCTGTCGGGCTCTGTCGGGCTCTACTGGGCCCTGTCGGGCCCTGTCGGACTCTGTCGGGCCCTGTCAGGCTCTGTCGGGCTCTGTCGGGCTCTACTGGGCTCTGTCGGGCCCTGTCGGGCCCTGTCGGGCCCTGTCGGGCTCTGTCGGGCTCTGTCGGGCCCTGTCGGGCCCTGTCGGGCTCTGTCGGGCTCTGTCGGGCTCTACTGGGCCCTGTCGGGCTCTGTCGGGCTCTGTCGGGCTCTGTCGGGCCCTGTCGGGCTCTGTCGGGCTCTGTCGGGCTCTGTCGGGCCCTGTCGGGCTCTGTCGGGCTCTACTGGGCCCTGTCGGGCCCTGTCGGGCCCTGTCGGGCTCTGTCGGGCTCTGTCGGGCTCTGCTGGGCCCTGTCGGGCTCTGTCGGGTTCTGTCGGGCCCTGTCGGGCCCTGTCGGGCTCTGTCGGGCTCTGTCGGGCCCTGTCGGGCTCTGTCGGGCTCTACTGGGACCTGTCGGGCCCTGTCGGGCTCTGTCGGGCTCTGTCGGGCTCTACTGGGCTAAACTGGGCTCTGTCGGGCCCTGTCGGGCTCTGTCGGGCTCTGTCGGGCTCTGTCGGGCCCTGTCGGGCTCTGTCGGGCTCTGTCGGGCTCTACTGGGCCCTGTCGGGCCCTGTCTGGCTCTATCGGCCTCTGTCGGGCTCTGTCGGGCTCTACTGGGCCCTGTCGGGTTCTGTCGGGCTCTGTCGGGCTCTGTCGGGCTCTACTGGGCCCTGTCGGGCCCTGTCGGGCCCTGTCGGGCTCTGTCGGGCTCTGTCGGGCTCTGTCGGGCCCTGTCGGGCTCTGTCGGGCTCTACTGGGCCCTGTCGGGTTCTGTCGGGCTCTGTCGGGCCCTGTCGGGCTCTGTCGGGCTCTGTCGAGCTCTGTCGGGCCCTGTCGGGCTCTGTCGGGCCCTGTCGGGCTCTGTCGGGCTCTGTCGGGCTCTGTCGGGCTCTACTGGGCCCTGTCGGGCTCTGTCAGGCTCTGTCGGGCCCTGTCGGGCTCTGTCGGGCTCTGTCGGGCTCTGTCGGGCCCTGTCGGGCTCTGTCGGGCCCTGTCGGGCTCTGTCGGGCTCTGTCGGGCTCTGTCGGGCTCTACTGGGCTCTGTCGGGCTCTGTCGGGCTCTGTCGGGTTCTGTCGGGCTCTGTCGGGCTCTGTCGGGCTCTGTCGGGCTCTACTGGGCCCTGTCGGGCCCTGTCGGGCTCTGTCGGGCTCTGTCGGGCTCTACTGGGCCCTGTCGGGCCCTGTCGGGCCCTGTCAGGCTCTGTCGGGCTCTGTCGGGCTCTGTCGGGCTCTTCTGGGCTCTGTCGGGCTCTGTCGGGCTCTGTCGGGCTCTGTCGGGCTCTGTCGGGCCCTGTCGGGCTCTGTCGGGCTCTGTCGGGCTCTACTGGGCTCTACTGGGCTCTGTCGGGCTCTGTCGGGCTCTGTCGGGCCCTGTCGGGCTCTGTCGGGCTCTGTCGGGCTCTGTCGGGCTCTGCTGGGCCCTGTCGGGCTCTGTTGGGCTCTGTCGGGCTCTGTCGGGCCCTGTCGGGCTCTGTCGGGCTCTGTCGGGCCCTGTCGGGCTCTGTCGGGCTCTACTGGGCCCTGTCGGGCCCTGTCGGGCTCTGTCGGGCTCTGTCGGGCTCTACTGGGCTAAACTGGGCTCTGTCGGGCCCTGTCGGGCTCTGTCGGGCTCTGTCGGGCTCTGTCGGGCCCTGTCGGGCTCTGTCGGGCTCTGTCGGGCCCTGTCGGGCTCTGTCGGGCTCTGTCGGGCTCTGTCGGGCTCTACTGGGCCCTGTCGGCCTCTGTCGGGCTTTGTCGGGCTCTGTCGGGCTCTACTGGGCCCTGTCGGGCTCTGTCGGGCTCTGTCGGGCCCTGTCGGGCCCTGTCGGTCTCTACTGGGCTCTACTGGGCTCTGTCGGGCTCTGTCGGGCTCTACTGGGCCCTGTCGGGCCCTGTCGGGCCCTGTCGGGCCCTGTCGGGCTCTGTCGGGCTCTGTCGGGCCCTGTCGGGCTCTGTCGGGCTCTGTCGGGCTCTGTCGGGCTCTACTGGGCTCTACTGGGCTCTGTCGGGCTCTGTCGGGCTCTACTGTGCCCTGTCGGGCCCTGTCGGGCCCTGTCGGGCTCTGTCGGGCTCTACTGGGCTCTGTCGGGCTCTGTCGGGCTCTACTGGGCCCTGTCGGGCTCTGTCGGGCCCTGTCGGGCTCTGTCGGGCTCTGTCGGGCTCTGTCGGGCCCTGTCGGTCTCTGTCGGGCTCTGTCGGGCCCTGTCGGGCTCTACTGGGCTCTGTCAGGCCCTGTCGGGCCCTGTCGGGCTCTGTCGGGCTCTGTCGGGCTCTACTGGGCCCTGTCGGGCTCTGTCGGGCTCTGTCGGGCTCTGTCGGGCCTTGTCGGGCTCTGTCGGGTTCTGTCGGGCTCTGTCGGGCTCTACTGGGCCCTGTCGGGCTCTGTCGGGCTCTACTGGGCCCTGTCGGGCTCTGTCGGGCTCTGTCGGGCCCTGTCGGGCTCTGTCGGGCTCTGTCGGGCTCTGTCGGGCTCTACTGGGCTCTACTGGGCTCTGTCGGGCTCTGTCGGGCTCTACTGTGCCCTGTCAGGCCCTGTCGGGCCCTGTCGGGCTCTGTCGGGCTCTGTCGGGCTCTACTGGGCCCTGTCGGGCTCTGTCGGGCTCTACTGGGCCCTGTCGGGCTCTGTCGGGCTCTGTCGGGCTCTGTCGGGCCCTGTCGGGCTCTGTCGGGCCCTGTCGGGCTCTGTCGGGCCCTGTCGGGCCCTGTCGGGCTCTGTCGGGCCCTGTCGGGCTCTGTCGGGCTCTACTGGGCCCTGTCGGGCCATGTCGGACTCTGTCGGGCCCTGTCGGGCTCTGTCGGGCTCTGTCGGGCTCTACTGGGCTCTGTCGGGCTCTGTCGGGCCCTGTCGGGCCCTGTCGGGCTCTGTCTGGCCGTGTCGGGCTCTGTCGGGCCCTGTCGGGCTCTGTCGGGCCCTGTCGGGCTCTGTTGGGCTCTGTCGGGCCCTGTCGGGCTCTGTCGGGCTCTACTGGGCCCTGTCGGGCCCTGTCGGGCTCTGTCGGGCTCTGTCGGGCCCTGTCGGGCTCTACTGGGCTCTGTCGGGCTCTGTCGGGCTCTGTCGGGCCCTGTCGGGCTCTGTCGGGTTCTGTCGGGCCCTGTCGGGCTCTGTCGGGCTCTGTCGGGCCCTGTCGGGCCCTGTCGGGCTCTACTGGGCCCTGTCGGGCCCTGTCGGACTCTGTCGGGCCCTGTCAGGCTCTGTCGGGCTCTGTCGGGCTCTACTGGGCTCTGTCGGGCCCTGTCGGGCCCTGTCGGGCCCTGTCGGGCTCTGTCGGGCTCTGTCGGGCCCTGTCGGGCTCTGTCGGGCTCTGTCGGGCTCTGTCGGGCTCTACTGGGCCCTGTCGGGCTCTGTCGGGCTCTGTCGGGCTCTGTCGGGCCCTGTCGGGCTCTGTCGGGCTCTGTCGGGCTCTGTCGGGCCCTGTCGGGCTCTGTCGGGCTCTACTGGGCCCTGTCGGGCCCTGTCGGGCCCTGTCGGGCTCTGTCGGGCTCTGTCGGGCTCTGCTGGGCCCTGTCGGGCTCTGTCGGGATCTGTCGGGCCCTGTCGGGCCCTGTCGGGCTCTGTCGGGCTCTGTCGGGCCCTGTCGGGCTCTGTCGGGCTCTACTGGGACCTGTCGGGCCCTGTCGGGCTCTGTCGGGCTCTGTCGGGCTCTACTGGGCTAAACTGGGCTCTGTCGGGCCCTGTCGGGCTCTGTCGGGCTCTGTCGGGCTCTGTCGGGCCCTGTCGGGCTCTGTCGGGCTCTGTCGGGCTCTACTGGGCCCTGTCGGGCCCTGTCTGGCTCTGTCGGCCTCTGTCGGGCTCTGTCGGGCTCTACTGGGCCCTGTCGGGTTCTGTCGGGCTCTGTCGGGCTCTGTCGGGCTCTACTGGGCCCTGTCGGGCCCTGTCGGGCCCTGTCGGGCTCTGTCGGGCTCTGTCGGGCTCTGTCGGGCCCTGTCGGGCTCTGTCGGGCTCTACTGGGCCCTGTCGGGTTCTGTCGGGCTCTGTCGGGCCCTGTCGGGCTCTGTCGGGCTCTGTCGGGCTCTGTCGGGCCCTGTCGGGCTCTGTCGGGCCCTGTCGGGCTCTGTCGGGCTCTGTCGGGCTCTGTCGGGCTCTACTGGGCCCTGTCGGGCTCTGTCAGGCTCTGTCGGGCCCTGTCGGGCTCTGTCGGGCTCTGTCGGGCTCTGTCGGGCCCTGTCGGGCTCTGTCGGGCCCTGTCGGGCTCTGTCGGGCTCTGTCGGGCTCTGTCGGGCTCTACTGGGCTCTGTCGGGCTCTGTCGGGCTCTGTCGGGTTCTGTCGGGCTCTGTCGGGCTCTGTCGGGCTCTGTCGGGCTCTACTGGGCCCTGTCGGGCCCTGTCGGGCTCTGTCGGGCCCTGTCGGGCTCTACTGGGCCCTGTCGGGCCCTGTCGGGCCCTGTCAGGCTCTGTCGGGCTCTGTCGGGCTCTGTCGGGCTCTTCTGGGCTCTGTCGGGCTCTGTCGGGCTCTGTCGGGCTCTGTCGGGCTCTGTCGGGCCCTGTCGGGCTCTGTCGGGCTCTGTCGGGCTCTACTGGGCTCTACTGGGCTCTGTCGGGCTCTGTCGGGCTCTACTGGGCCCTGTCGGGCTCTGTCGGGCTCTGTCGGGCTCTGTCGGGCTCTGCTGGGCCCTGTCGGGCTCTGTTGGGCTCTGTCGGGCTCTGTCGGGCCCTGTCGGGCTCTGTCGGGCTCTGTCGGGCCCTGTCGGGCTCTGTCGGGCTCTACTGGGCCCTGTCGGGCCCTGTCGGGCTCTGTCGGGCTCTGTCGGACTCTACTGGGCTAAACTGGGCTCTGTCGGGCCCTGTCGGGCTCTGTCGGG
>NW_027017503.1:0-76011 GCF_036013445.1 Caloenas nicobarica | reverse complement strand
CTGTCGGGCTCTGTCGAGCTCTATTGGGCTCTGTCTGTTTCTACTGATCTCTACTGGGCCCTGTCGGGCTCTGTCGGGCTCTGTCGGGCTCTGTCGGGCTCTACTGGGCTCTGTCGGGCTCTGTCGGGCTCTGTCGGGCTCTGTCGGGCTCTGTCGGGCTCTACTGGGCCCTGTCGGGCTCTGTCGGGCTCTGTCGGACCCTGTCGGGCCGTGTCGGGCTCTGTCGGGCTCTGTCGGGCTCTACTGGGCCCTGTCGGGCTCTGTCGGGCCCTGTCGGGCTCTGTCGGGCTCTGTCGAGCTCTACTGGGCTCTGTCGGGCTCTGTCAGGCCCTGTCGGGCTCTGTCGGGCTCTGTCGGGCTCTGTCGGGCTCTACTGGGCCCTGTCGGGCTCTGTCGGGCTCTGTCGGGCACTGTCAGGCTCTGTCGGGCTCTGTCGGGCTCTACTGGGCTCTACTGTTCCCTGTCGGGCCCTGTCGGGCTCTGTCGGGCTCTGTCGGGCCCTGTCGGGCCCTGTCGGGCTCTGTCGGGCTCTGTCGGGCTCTGTCGGGCTCTAGTGGGCTCTGTCGGGTTCTGTCGGGCTCTGTCGGTCTCTGTCGGGCCCTGTCGGGCTCTGTCGGGCTCTGTCGGGCCCTGTCGGGCCCTGTCGGGCTCTGTCGGGCCCTGTCGGGCCCTGTCGGGCTCTGTCGGGCTCTGTCGGGCTCTACTGGGCCCTGTCGGGCCCTGTCGGGCTCTGTCGGGCTCTGTCGAGCTCTACTGGGCTCTGTCGGGCTCTGTCGGGCCCTGTCGGGCTCTTTCGGGCTCTGTCGGGCTCTGTCGGGCTCTACTGGGCCCTGTCGGGCTCTGTCGGGCTCTGTCGGGCCCTGTCGGGCTCTGTCGGGCTCTGTCGGGCCCTGTCGGGCCCTGTCGGGCCCTGTCGGGCTCTGTCGGGCTCTGTCGAGGTCTGTCGGGCTCTGTCGGGCTCTACCGGGCCCTGTCGGGCCCTGTCGGGCTCTGTCGGGCTCTGTCGGGCCCTGTCGGGCTCTGTCGGACCCTGTCGGGCTTTGTCGGGCTTTGTCGGGCTCTGTCGGGCTCTGTCGGGCTCTGTCGGGCTCTACTGGGCTCTGTCGGGCTCTACTGGGCTCTACTAGGCCCTGTCGGGCTCTGTCGGGCTCTGTCGGGCCCTGTCGGGCCCTGTCGGGCTCTGTCGGGCTCTGTCGGGCTCTGTCGGGCCCTGTCGGGCCCTGTCGGGCTCTGTCGGGCCCTGTCGGGCTCTGTCGGGCTCTGTCGGGCTCTGTCGGGCTCTACTGGGCTCTGTCGGGCTCTGTCGGGCTCTGTCGGGCCCTGTCGGGCTCTGTCGGTCTCTGTCGGGCTCTGTCGGGCTCTACTGGGCTCTGTCGGGCTCTGTCGGACCCTGTAGGGCCCTGTCGGGCTCTGTCGGGCTCTGTCGGGCTCTACTGGGCCCTGTCGGGCCCTGTCGGGCTCTGTCGGGCCCTGTCGGGCCCTGTCGGGCTTTGTCGGGCTCTGTCGGGCTCTGTCGGGCTCTGTCGGGCTCTACTTGGCCCTGTCGGGCTCTGTCGGGCTCTGTCGGGCCCTGTCGGGCTCTGTCGGGCTCTGTCGGGCCCTGTCGGGCTCTGTCGGGCTCTGTCGGGCCCTGTCGGGCCCTGTCGGGCCCTGTCGGGCTCTGTCGAGCTCTGTCGGGCTCTACTGGGCCCTGTCGGGCTCTGACGGGCCCTGTCGGGTTCTGTCGGCCTCTGTCGGGCTCTACTGGGCTCTGTCGGGCTCTGTCGGGTTCTGTCGGGCTCTGTCGGGCCCTGTTGGGCCCTGTCGGGCTCTGTCGGGCTCTGTCGGGTTCTGTCGGGCCCTGTCGGGCCCTGTCGGGCCCTGTCGGGCTCTGTCGGGCTCTGTCGGGCTCTGTCGGGCTCTACTGGGCTCTACTGTTCCCTGTCGGGCTCTGTCGGGCTCTGTCGGGCTCTGTCGGGCTCTGTCGGGCTCTACTGGGCCCTGTCGGGCTCTGTCGGGCTCTGTCGGGCTCTGTCGGGCCCTGTCGGGCCCTGTCGGGCTCTGTCGGGTTCTGTCGGGCTCTGTCGGGCTCTACTGGGCTCTGTCGGGCTCTGTCGGGCCCTGTCGGGCTCTGTCGGGCTCTGTCGGGCTCTACTGGGCTCTGTCGGGCTCTACTGGGCTCTACTAGGCCCTGTCGGGCTCTGTCGGGCTCTGTCGGGCCCTGTCGGGCCCTGTCGGGCCCTGTCGGGCTCTGTCGGGTTCTGTCGGGCTCTGTCGGGCTCTGTCGGGCCCTGTCGGGCTCTGTCGGGCTCTGTCGGGCCCTGTCAGGCTCTGTCGGGCTCTGTCGGGCTCTGTCGGGCTCTGTCGGGCTCTACTGGGCTCTGTCGGGCTCTGTCGGGCTCTGTCGGGCTCTGTCGGGCTCTACTGGGCTCTGTCGGGCTCTGTCGAGCTCTACTGGGCTCTGTCGGGCTCTGTCGGGCCCTGTCGGGCTGTGTCGGGCCCTGTCGGGCTCTGTCGGACTCTGTCGGGCTCTGTCGGGCTCTACTGGGCCCTGTCGGGCTCTGTCGGGCTCTGTCGGGCTCTGTCGGGCCCTGTCGGGCTCTGTCGGGCCCTGTCGGGCCCTGTCGGGCTCTGTCGGGCTCTGTCGGGCTCTGTCGGGCTCTGTCGGGCCCTGTCGGGCCCTGTCGGGCTCTGTCGGGCTCTGTCGGGCCCTGTCGGGCTCTGTCGGGCTCTGTCGGGCTCTGTCGGGCCCTGTCGGGCTCTGTCGGGCCCTGTCGGGCTCTGTCGGGCCCTGTCGGGCCCTGTCGGGCTCTGTCTGGCTCTGTCGGGCTCTGTCGGGATCTACTGGGCCCTGTCGGGCCCTGTCGGGCCCTGTCGGGCTCTGTCGGGCTCTGTCGGGCTCTGTCGGGCTCTACTGGACCCTGTCGGGCTCTGACGGGCCCTGTCGGGTTCTGTCGGGCTCTGTCGGGCTCTACTGGGCTCTGTCGGGCTCTGTCGGGTTCTGTCGGGCTCTGTCGGGCCCTGTCGGGCCCTGTCGGGCTCTGTCGGGCTCTGTCGGGTTCTGTCGGGCTCTGTCGGGCCCTGTCGGGCTCTGTCGGGCTCTGTCGGGCTCTGTCGGGCTCTACTGGGCTCTACTGTTCCCTGTCGGGCCCTGTCGGGCTCTGTCGGGCTCTGTCGGGCTCTGTCGGGCTCTACTGGGCCCTGTCGGGCTCTGTCGGGCTCTGTCGGGCCCTGTCGGGCCCTGTCGGGCCCTGTCGGGCTCTGTCGGGTTCTGTTGGGCTCTGTCGGGCTCTGTCGGGCTCTGTCGGGCTCTGTCGGGCTCTACTGGGCTCTACTGTTCCCTGTCGGGCCCTGTCGGGCTCTGTCGGGCTCTACTGGGCTCTGTCGGGCCCTGTCGGGCCCTGTCGGGCTCTGTCGGGCTCTGTCGGGCTCTGTCGGGCTCTACTGGGCTCTACTGTTCCCTGTCGGGCCCTGTCGGGCCCTGTCGGGCTCTTTCGGGTTCTGTCGGGCCCTGTCGGGCCCTGTCGGGCTCTGTCGGGCTCTGTCGGGCTCTACTGGGCTCTGTCGGGCTCTGTCGGGCTCTGTCTGTTTCTACTGGGCTCTACTGGGCCCTGTCGGGCTCTGTCGGGCTCTGTCGGGCTCTACTGGGCTCTGTCGGGCTCTGTCGGGCTCTGTCGGGCTCTGTCGGGCTCTACTGGGCCCTGTCGGGCTCTGTCGGGCTCTGTCGGACCCTGTCGGGCCGTGTCGGGCTCTGTCGGGCTCTGTCGGGCTCTACTGGGCCCTGTCGGGCTCTGTCGGGCCCTGTCGGGCTCTGTCGGGCTCTGTCGAGCTCTACTGGGCTCTGTCGGGCTCTGTCAGGCCCTGTCGGGCTCTGTCGGGCTCTGTCGGGCTCTGTCGGGCCCTGTCGGGCTCTGTCGGGCTCTGTCGGGCCCTGTTGGGCTCTGTCGGGCTCTGTCGGGCCCTGTCGGGCTCTGTCGGGCCCTGTCGGGCAATGTCGGGCTCTGTCGGGCTCTGTCGGGCTCTGTCGGGATCTACTGGGCCCTGTCGGGCCCTGTCGGGCTCTGTCGGGCTCTACTGGGCTCTGTCGGGCTCTGTCGGGCCCTGTCGGGCCCTGTCGGGCTCTGTCGGGCTCTACTGGGCCCTGTCGGGCTCTGACGGGCCCTGTCGGGTTCTGTCGGGCTCTGTCGGGCTCTACTGGGCTCTGTCGGGCTCTGTCGGGTTCTGTCGGGCTCTGTCGGGCCCTGTCGGGCCCTGTCGGGCTCTGTCGGGCTCTGTCGGGTTCTGTCGGGCTCTGTCGGGCCCTGTCGGGCTCTGTCGGGCTCTGTCGGGCTCTGTCGGGCTCTACTGGGCTCTACTGTTCCCTGTCGGGCCCTGTCGGGCTCTGTCGGGCTCTGTCGGGCCCTGTCGGGCCCTGTCGGGCCCTGTCGGGCTCTGTCGGGTTCTGTTGGGCTCTGTCGGGCTCTGTCGGGCTCTGTCGGGCTCTGTCGGGCTCTACTGGGCTCTACTGTTCCCTGTCGGGCCCTGTCGGGCTCTGTCGGGCTCTACTGGGCCCTGTCGGGCCCTGTCGGGCCCTGTCGGGCTCTGTCGGGCTCTGTCGGGCTCTGTCGGGCTCTACTGGGCTCTACTGTTCCCTGTCGGGCCCTGTCGGGCCCTGTCGGGCTCTTTCGGGTTCTGTCGGGCCCTGTCGGGCCCTGTCGGGCTCTGTCGGGCTCTGTCGAGCTCTGTCGGGCTCTACTGGGCTCTGTCGGGCTCTGTCGGGCTCTGTCGGGCTCTGTCGGGCTCTACTGGGCTCTACTGTTCCCTGTCGGGCCCTGTCGGGCTCTGTCGGGCTCTACTGGGCCCTGTCGGGCTCTGTCGGGCTCTGTCGGGCTCTGTCGGGCTCTGTCGGGCTCTGTCGGGCTCTACTGGGCTCTACTGTTCCCTGTCGGGCCCTGTCGGGCCCTGTCGGGCTCTTTCGGGTTCTGTCGGGCCCTGTCGGGCCCTGTCGGGCTCTGTCGGGCTCTGTCGAGCTCTGTCGGGCTCTACTGGGCTCTGTCGGGCTCTGTCGGGCTCTGTCGGGCTCTGTCGAGCTCTATTGGGCTCTGTCTGTTTCTACTGGGCTCTACTGGGCCCTGTCGGGCTCTGTCGGGCTCTGTCGGGCTCTGTCGGGCTCTACTGGGCTCTGTCGGGCTCTGTCGGGCTCTGTCGGGCTCTGTCGGGCTCTACTGGGCCCTGTCGGGCTCTGTCGGGCTCTGTCGGACCCTGTCGGGCCGTGTCGGGATCTGTCGGGCCCTGTCGGGCTCTACTGGGCCCTGTCGGGCTCTGTCGGGCCCTGTCGGGCTCTGTCGGGCTCTGTCGAGCTCTACTGGGCTCTGTCGGGCTCTGTCAGGCCCTGTCGGGCTCTGTCGGGCTCTGTCGGGCTCTACTGGGCCCTGTCGGGCTCTGTCGGGCTCTGTCGGGCTCTGTCGGGCTCTGTCGGGCTCTACTGGGCTCTACTGTTCCCTGTCGGGCCCTGTCGGGCTCTGTCGGGCTCTGTCGGGCCCTGTCGGGCCCTGTCGGGCTCTGTCGGGCTCTGTCGGGCTCTGTCGGGCTCTAGTGGGCTCTGTCGGGTTCTGTCGGGCTCTGTCGGGCCCTGTCGGGCTCTGTCGGGCTCTGTCGGGCTCTGTCGCGCCCTGTCGGGCTCTGTCGTGCTCTGTCGGGCTCTGTCGGGCTCTGTCGGGCCCTGTCGGGCCCTGTCGGGCTCTGTCGGGCTCTGTCGGGCTCTACTGGGCCCTGTCGGGCCCTGTCGGGCCCTGTCGGGCTCTGTCGAGCTCTACTGGGCTCTGTCGGGCTCTGTCGGGCCCTGTCGGGCTCTTTCGGGCTCTGTCGGGCCCTGTCGGGCCCTGTCGGGCCCTGTCGGGCTCTGTCGGGCCCTGTCGGGCCCTGTCGGGCCCTGTCGGACTCTGTCGGGCCCTGTCGGGCCCTGTCGGGCTCTGTCGGGCTCTGTCGGGCTCTGTCGGGCTCTGTCGGGCCCTGTCGGGCCCTGTCGGGCCCTGTCGGGCTCTGTCGGGCTCTGTCGGGCCCTGTCGGGCTCTGTCGGACCCTGTCGGGCTTTGTCGGGCTTTGTCGGGCTCTGTCGGGCTCTGTCGGGCTCTGTCGGGCTCTACTGGGCTCTGTCGGGCTCTACTGGGCTCTACTAGGCCCTGTCGGGCTCTGTCGGGCTCTGTCGGGCCCTGTCGGGCCCTGTCGGGCCCTGTCGGGCTCTGTCGGGTTCTGTCGGGCTCTGTCGGGCTCTGTCGGGCTCTGTCGGGCCCTGTCGGGCCCTGTCGGGCTCTGTCGGGCCCTGTCGGGCTCTGTCGGGCTCTGTCGGGCTCTACTGGGCTCTGTCGGGCTCTGTCGGGCTCTGTCGGGCCCTGTCGGGCTCTGTCGGGCTCTGTCGGGCTCTGTCGGGCTCTACTGGGCTCTGTCGGGCTCTGTCGAGTTCTGTCGGGCCCTGTCGGGCCCTGTCGGGCTCTGTCGGGCTCTGTCGGGCTCTACTGGGCCCTGTCGGGCCCTGTCGGGCTCTGTAGGGCTCTGTCGGGCTCTGTCGGGCCCTGTCGGGCTCTGTCGGGCTCTGTCGGGCTCTGTCGGGCCCTGTCGGGCTCTGTCGGGCTCTGTCGAGCTCTACTGGGCTCTGTCGGGCCCTGTCGGGGTGTGTCGGGCCCTGTCGGGCTCTGTCGGGCTCTGTCGGGCCCTGTCGGGCTCTGTCGGGCTCTGTCGGGCCCTGTCGGGCTCTGTCGGGCCCTGTCGGGCCCTGTCGGGCTTTGTCGGGCTCTGTCGGGCTCTGTCGGGCTCTGTCGGGCTCTACTGGGCCCTGTCGGGCTCTGTCGGGCTCTGTCGGGCCCTGTCGGGCTCTGTCGGGCTCTGTCGGGCCCTGTCGGGCTCTGTCGGGCCCTGTCGGGCCCTGTCGGGCCCTGTCGGGCTCTGTCGGGCTCTGTCGGGCTCTGTCGGGATCTACTGGGCCCTGTCGGGCCCTGTCGGGCCCTGTCGGGCTCTGTCGAGCTCTGTCGGGCTCTACTGGGCCCTGTCGGGCTCTGACGGGCCCTGTCGGGTTCTGTCGGCCTCTGTCGGGCTCTACTGGGCTCTGTCGGGCTCTGTCGGGTTCTGTCGGGCTCTGTCGGGCCCTGTTGGGCCCTGTCGGGCTCTGTCGGGCCCTGTTGGGCCCTGTCGGGCTCTTTCGGGCTCTGTCGGGGTCTGTCGGGCCCTGTCGGGCCCTGTCGGGCCCTGTCGGGCTCTGTCGGGCTCTGTCGGGCCCTGTCGGGCCCTGTCGGGCTCTGTCGGGCTCTGTCGGGCTCTGTCGAGCTCTGTCGGGCTCTACTGGGCTCTGTCGGGCTCTGTCGGGCTCTGTCGGGCTCTGTCGGGCTCTGTCGAGCTCTATTGGGCTCTGTCGGTTTCTACTGGGCTCTACTGGGCCCTGTCGGGCTCTGTCGGGCTCTGTCGGGCTCTGTCGGACTCTGTCGGGCTCTACTGGGCTCTGTCGGGCTCTTTCGGGCCCTGTCGGGCTCTGTCAGGCTCTTTCGGGCTCTGTCGGGCTCTACTGGGCTCTGTCGGGCTCTGTCGGGCCCTGTCGGGCCCTGTCGGGCTCTGTCGGGCTCTGTCGGACCCTGTTGGGCCCTGTCGGGCTCTGTCGGGGTCTGTCGGGCTCTACTGGGCCCTGTCGGGCTCTGTCGGGCCCTGTCGGGCTCTGTCGGGCTCTGTCGAGCTCTACTGGGCTCTGTCGGGCCCTGTCGGGCTCTGTCGGGCCCTGTCGGGCTCTGTCGGGCTCTGTCGGGCTCTACTGGGCCCTGTCGGGCTCTGTCGGGCTCTGTCGGGCTCTGTCGGGCTCTGTCGGGCCCTGTCGGGCTCTGTCGGGCTCTGTCGGGCCCTGTCGGGCTTTGTCGGGCTCTGTCGGGCTCTGTCGGGCTCTGTCGGGCCCTGTCGGGCCCTGTCGAGCTCTGTCGGGCTCTGTCGGGCTCTGTCGGGCTCTGTCGGGCTCTACTGGGCTCTACTGTTCCCTGTCGGGCACTGTCGGGCCCTGTCGGGCTCTGTCGGGCTCTGTCGGGCCCTGTCGGGCCCTGTCGGGCTCTGTCGGGCTCTGTCGGGCTCTGTCGAGCTCTAGTGGGCTCTGTCGGGCTCTGTCGGGTTCTGTCGGGCTCTGTCGGGCTCTGTCGGGCCCTGTCGGGCTCTGTCGGGCTCTGTCGGGCTCTGTCGGGCTTTACTGGTCTCTGTCGGGCTCTGTCGGGCTCTGTCGGGCCCTGTCGGGCCCTGTCGGGCTCTGTCGGGCCCTGTCGGGCCCTGTCGGTCTCTGTCGGGCTCTGTCGGGCTCTACTGGGCCCTGTCGGGCCCTGTCGGGCTCTGTCGGGCTCTGTCGGGCTCTGTCGGGCTCTACTGGGCCCTGTCGGGCTCTGTCGGGCCCTGTCGGGCCCTGTCGGGCTCTGTCGGGCTCTGTCGGGCTCTGTCGGGCTCTGTCGGGCTCTGTCGGGCTCTACTGGGCCCTGTCGGGCCCTGTCGGGCCCTGTCGGGCTCTGTCGGGCTCTACTGGGCCCTGTCGGGCCCTGTCGGGCCCTGTCGGGCCCTGTCGGGCTCTGTCGGGCTCTGTCGGACTCTGTCGGGCTCTACTGGGCTCTACTGTTCCCTGTCGGGCCCTGTCGGGCCCTGTCGGGCTCTGTCGGGCTCTGTCGGGCTCTGTCGGGCTCTGTCAGGCTCTGTCGGGCTCTACTGGCCTCTACTGTTCCCTGTCGGGCCCTGTCGGGCTCTGTCGGGCTCTGTCGGGCTCTGTCGGGCTCTGTCGGGCTCTGTCGAGCTCTACTGGGCTCTGTCGGGCTCTGTCGGGCCCTGTCGGGCTCTGTCGGGCCCTGTCGGGCTCTGTCGGGCTCTGTCGGGCTCTACTGGGCCCTGACGGGCTCTGGCGGGCTCTGTTGGGATCTGTCGGGCCCTGTCGGGCTCTGTCGGGCTCTGTCGGGCTCTGTCGGGCCCTGTCGGGCTCTGTCGGGCCCTGTCGGGCCCTGTCGGGCCCTGTCGGGCTTTGTCGGGCTCTGTCGGGCTCTGTCGGGCTCTGTCGGGCTCTGTCGGGCCCTGTCGGGCTCTGTCGGGCTCTGTCGGGCTCTACTGGGCCCTGTCCGGCTCTGTCGAGCTCTGTCGGGCCCTGTCGGGCTCTGTCGGGCTCTGTCGGGCTCTACTGGGCCCTGTCGGGCTCTGTCGGGCTCTGTCGGGCTCTGTCGGGCTCTGTCGGGCTCTGTCCGGCTCTACTGGGCTCTGTCGGGTTCTGTCGGGCCCTTTCGGGCCCTCTCGGGCCCTGTCGGGCTCTGTCGGGCTCTGTCGGGCTCTGTTGGGACCTGTCGGGCCCTGTCGAGCTCTGTCGGGCCCTGTCGGGCCCTGTCGGGCTCTGTCGGGCTCTGTCGGGCCCTGTTGGGCCCTGTCAGGCTCTGTCGGGCTCTGTCGGGCTCTGTCGGGCTCTGTCGGGCTCTGTCGGGTTCTACTGGGCTCTACTGGGCTCTGTCGGGCCCTGTCGGGCCCTGTCGGGCTCTGTCGGGCTCTGTCGGGCTCTGTCGGGCCCGGTCGGGCCCTGTCGGGCTCTGTCGGGCTCTGTCGGGCCCTGTCGGGCCCTGTCGGGCTCTGTCGGGCTCTGTCGGGCTCTACTGGGCCCTGTCGGGCCCTGTCGGGCTCTGTCGGGCTCTGTCGGGCTCTGTCGGGCTCTGTCGGGCTCTGTCGAGCTCTACTGGGCTCTGTCGGGCCCTGTCGGGCCCTGTCGGGCTCTGTCGGGCTCTGTCGGGCTCTGTCGGGCTCTACTGGGCCCTGTCGGGCTCTGTCGGGCCCTGTCGGGCTCTGTCGGGCCCTGTCGGGCCCTGTCGGGCTCTGTCGGGCTCTGTCGGGCCCTGTCGGGCTCTGTCGGGCCCTGTCGGGCCCTGTCGGGCTCTGGCGGGCTCTGTCGGGCTCTACCGGGCCCTGTCGGGCCCTGTCGGGCTCTGTCGGGCTCTGTCGGGCCCTGTCGGGCCCTGTCGGGTCCTGTCGGGCTCTACTGGGCTCTGTCGGGCTCTGTCGGGCCCTGTCGGGCCCTGTCGGGCCCTGTCGGGCTCTACTGAGCTCTGGCGGGCTCTGTCGGGCTCTACCGGGCCCTGTCGGGCTCTGTCGGGCTCTGTCGGGCCCTGTCGGGCCCTGTCGGGCTCTGTCGGGCTCTGTCGGGCTCTACTGGGCCCTGTCGGGCTCTGTTTGGATCTGTCGGGCCCTGTCGGGCTCTGTCGGGCTCTGTCGGGCTCTGTCGGGCTCTACTGGGCCCTGTCGGGCTCTGTCGGGCTCTGTCGGGTTCTGTCGGGCTCTGTCGGGCTCTGTCAGGCCCTGTCGGGCTCTGTCGGGCTCTGTCGGGCTCTGTCGGGCTCTATTGGGCTCTGTCGGGTTCTACTGGGCTCTACTGGGCCCTGTCGGGCTCTGTCGGGCTCTGTCGGGCTCTGTCGGGCTCTACTGGGCTCTGTCGGGCTCTGTCGGGCCCTGTCGGGCTCTGTCGGGCTCTGTCGGGCTCTGTCGGGCTCTACTGGTCTCTGTCGGGCTCTGTCGGGCCCTGTCGGGCCCTGTCGGGCTCTGTCGGGCTCTGTCGGACCCTGTCGGGCCCTGTCGGGCTCTGTCGGGCTCTGTCGGGCTCTACTGGGCCCTGTCGGGCTCTGTCGGGCCCTGTCGGGCCCTGTCGGGCTCTGTCGGGCTCTGTCGAGCTCTACTGGGCTCTGTCGGGCTCTGTCGGGCCCTGTCGGGCTCTGTCGGGCTCTGTCGGGCTCTGTCGGGCTCTACTGGGCCCTGTCGGGCCCTGTCGGGCTCTGTCGGGCTCTGTCGGGCTCTGTCGGGCTCTACTGGGCCCTGTCGGGCCCTGTCGGGCTCTGTCGGGCTCTGTCGGGCTCTACTGGGCCCTGTCGGGCTCTGTCGGGCCCTGTCGGGCTCTGTCGGGCTCTGTCGGGCTCTGTCGGGCTCTACTGGGCTCTACTGTTCCCTGTCGGGCTCTGTCGGGCTCTGTCGGGCCCTGTCGGGCCCTGTCGGGCTCTGTCGGGCTCTGTCGGGCCCTGTCGGGCTCTGTCGGGCTCTGTCGGGCTCTGTCGGGCTCTACTGGGCTCTGTCGGGCTCTGTCGGGTTCTGTCGGGCTCTACTGGGCTCTGTCGGGCCCTGTCGGGCCCTGTCGGGCTCTGTCGGGCTCTGTCGGGCCCTGTCGGGCTCTGTCGGGCTCTGTCGGGCTCTGTCGGGCTCTACTGGGCTCTACTGTTCCCTGTCGGGCCCTGTCGGGCTCTGTCAGGCTCTGTCGGGCTCTGTCGGGCTCTGTCGGGCTCTACTGGGCCCTGTCGGGCTCTGTCGGGCTCTGTTGGGCTCTGTCGGGCTCTGTCGGGCTCTGTCGGGACCTGTCGGGCCCTGTCGGGCTCTGTCGGGTTCTGTCGGGCTCTGTCGGGCCCTGTCGGGCTCTGTCGGGCTCTGTCGGGCTCTACTGGGCTCTGTCGGGCTCTACTGGGCTCTACTATGCCCTGTCGGGCTCTGTCGGGCTCTGTCGGGCGCTGTCGGGCCCTGTCGGGCTCTGTCGGGTTCTGTCGGGCTCTGTCGGGCCCTGTCGGGCCCTGTCGGGCTCTGTCGGGCTCTGTCGGGCTCTGTCGGGCTCTACTGGGCTCTGTCGGGCTCTGTCGGGCCCTGTCGGGCTCTGTCGGGCTCTGTCGGGCTCTGTCGGGCTCTGTCGGGCGCTGTCGGGCCCTGTCGGGTTCTGTCGGGCTCTGTCGGGCACTGTCGGGCCCTGTCGGGCCCTGTCGGGCTCTGTCGGGCCCTGTCGGGCTCTGTCGGGCTCTGTCGGGCTCTACTGGGCTCTGTCGGGCTCTGTCGGGCTCTGTCGGGCCCTGTCGGGCTCTGTCGGGCTCTGTCGGGCTCTGTCGGGCTCTACTGGGCTCTGTCGGGCTCTGTCGGACCCTGTAGGGCCCTGTCGGGCTCTGTCGGGCTCTGTCGGGCTCTACTGGGCCCTGTCGGGCCCTGTCGGGCTCTGTAGGGCTCTGTCGGGCTCTGTCGGGCCCTGTCGGGCCCTGTCGGGCTCTGTCGGGCTCTGTCGGGCTCTGTCGGGCCCTGTCGGGCTCTGTCGGGCTCTGTCGAGCTCTACTGGGCTCTGTCGGGCCCTGTCGGGGTGTGTCGGGCCCTGTCGGGCTCTGTCGGGCTCTGTCGGGCCCTGTCGGGCTCTGTCGGGCCCTGTCGGGCCCTGTCGGGCTTTGTCGGGCTCTGTCGGGCTCTGTCGGGCTCTGTCGGGCTCTACTGGGCCCTGTCGGGCTCTGTCGGGCTCTGTCGGGCCCTGTCGGGCTCTGTCGGGCTCTGTCGGGCCCTGTCGGGCCCTGTCGGGCCCTGTCGGGCTCTGTCGGGCTCTGTCGGGCTCTGTCGGGATCTACTGGGCCCTGTCGGGCCCTGTCGGGCCCTGTCGGGCTCTGTCGAGCTCTGTCGGGCTCTACTGGGCCCTGTCGGGCTCTGACGGGCCCTGTCGGGTTCTGTCGGCCTCTGTCGGGCTCTACTGGGCTCTGTCGGGCTCTGTCGGGCTCTGTCGGGCCCTGTCGGGTTCTGTCGGGCTCTGTCGGGCTCTGTCGGGTTCTGTCGGGCCCTGTCGGGCCCTGTCGGGCTCTGTCGGGCTCTGTCGGGCTCTGTCGGGCTCTACTGGGCTCTACTGTTCCCTGTCGGGCCCTGTCGGGCTCTGTCGGGCTCTGTCGGGCTCTATCGGGCTCTACTGGGCCCTGTCGGGCTCTGTCGGGCTCTGTCGGGCTCTGTCGGGCCCTGTCGGGCTCTGTCGGGTTCTGTCGGGCTCTGTCGGGCTCTGTCGGGCTCTGTCGGGCTCTACTGGGCCCTGTCGGGCCCTGTCGGGCCCTGTCGGGCTCTGTCGGGCTCTACTGGGCCCTGTCGGGCTCTGTCGGGCCCTGTCGGGCTCTGTCGGGCTCTGTCGGGCTCTGTCGGGCTCTACTGGGCTCTACTGTTCCCTGTCGGGCCCTGTCGGGCCCTGTCGGGCTCTGTCGGGCTCTGTCGGGCCCTGTCGGGCCCTGTCGGGCTCTGTCGGGCTCTGTCGGGCTCTGTCGAGCTCTGTCGGGCTCTACTGGGCTCTGTCGGGCTCTGTCGGGCTCTGTCGGGCTCTGTCGGGCTCGGTCGAGCTCTATTGGGCTCTGTCGGTTTCTACTGGGCTCTACTGGGCCCTGTCGGGCTCTGTCGGGCTCTGTCGGGCTCTGTCGGGCTCTGTCGGGCTCTACTGGGCTCTGTCGGGCTCTTTCGGGCCCTGGCGGGCTCTGTCGGGCTCTTTCGGGCTCTGTCGGGCTCTACTGGGCTCTGTCGGGCCCTGTCGGGCCCTGTCGGGCCCTGTCGGGCTCTGTCGGGCTCTGTCGGACCCTGTTGGGCCCTGTCGGGCTCTGTCGGGGTCTGTCGGGCTCTACTGGGCCCTGTCGGGCTCTGTCGGGCCCTGTCGGGCTCTGTCGGGCTCTGTCGAGCTCTACTGGGCTCTGTCGGGCTCTGTCGGGCCCTGTCGGGCTCTGTCGGGCTCTGTCGGGCTCTACTGGGCCCTGTCGGGCTCTGTCGGGCTCTGTCGGGCTCTGTCGGGCCCTGTCGGGCTCTGTCGGGCTCTGTCGGGTTCTGTCGGGCTCTGTCGGGCTCTGTCGGGCCCTGTCGGGCCCTGTCGGGCCCTGTCGAGCTCTGTCGGGCTCTGTCGGGCTCTGTCGGGCTCTACTGGGCTCTACTGTTCCCTGTCGGGCACTGTCGGGCCCTGTCGGGCTCTGTCGGGCCCTGTCGGGCCCTGTCGGGCTCTGTCGGGCTCTGTCGGGCTCTGTCGGGCTCTAGTGGGCTCTGTCGGGCTCTGTCGGGTTCTGTCGGGCTCTGTCGGGCCCTGTCGGGCCCTGTCGGGCTCTGTCGGGCTCTGTCGGGCTCTGTCGGGCTTTACTGGTCTCTGTCGGGCTCTGTCGGGCTCTGTCGGGCCCTGTCGGGCCCTGTCGGGCTCTGTCGGGCCCTGTCGGGCCCTGTCGGGCTCTGTCGGGCTCTGTCGGGCTCTGTCGGGCTCTACTGGGCCCTGTCGGGCTCTGTCGGGCTCTGTCGGGCCCTGTCGGGCCCTGTCGGGCTCTGTCGGGTTCTGTCGGGCTCTGTCGGGCTCTGTCGGGCTCTGTCGGGCTCTACTGGGCCCTGTCGGGCCCTGTCGGGCCCTGTCGGGCTCTGTCGGGCTCTACTGGGCCCTGTCGGGCCCTGTCGGGCCCTGTCGGGCCCTGTCGGGCTCTGTCGGGCTCTGTCGGGCTCTGTCAGGCTCTGTCGGGCTCTACTGGCCTCTACTGTTCCCTGTCGGGCCCTGTCGGGCTCTGTCGGACTCTGTCGGGCTCTGTCGGGCTCTGTCGGGCTCTACTGGGCTCTACTGTTCCCTGTCGTGCCCTGTCGGGCCCTGTCGGGCTCTGTCGGGCTCTGTCGGGCTCTGTCGAGATCTACTGGGCTCTGTCGGGCTCTGTCGGGCCCTGTCGGGCTCTGTCGGGCCCTGTCGGGCTCTGTCGGGCTCTGTCGGGCTCTACTGGGCCCTGACGGGCTCTGGCGGGCTCTGTCGGGATCTGTCGGGCCCTGTCGGGCTCTGTCGGGCTCTGTCGGGCTCTGTCGGGCCCTGTCGGGCTCTGTCGGGCCCTGTCGGGCTCTGTCGGGCTCTGTCGGGCTCTACTGGGCCCTGTCCGGCTCTGTCGAGCTCTGTCGGGCCCTGTCGGGCTCTGTCGGGCTCTGTCGGGCTCTACTGGGCCCTGTCGGGCTCTGTCGGGCTCTGTCGGGCTCTGTCGGGCTCTGTCCGGCTCTACTGGGCTCTGTCGGGCTCTGTCGGGTTCTGTCGGGCCCTTTCGGGCCCTCTCGGGCCCTGTCGGGCTCTGTCGGGCTCTGTCGGGCTCTGTTGGGACCTGTCGGGCCCAGTCGAGCTCTGTCGGGCCCTGTCGGGCCCTGTCGGGCTCTGTCGGGCTCTGTCGGGCCCTGTCGGGCCCTGTCAGGCTCTGTCGGGCTCTGTCGGGCTCTGTCGGGCTCTGTCGGGCTCTGTCGGGTTCTACTGGGCTCTACTGGGCCCTGTCGGGCTCTGTCGGGCCCTGTCGGGCTCTGTCGGGCTCTGTCGGGCCCTGTCGGGCCCTGTCGGGCTCTGTCGGGCTCTGTCGGGCTCTACTGGGCCCTGTCGGGCTCTAAAGGGCTCTGTCGGGCTCTGTCGGGCTCTGTCGGGCTCTGTCGAGCTCTACTGGGCTCTGTCGGGCCCTGTCGGGCCCTGTCGGGCTCTGTCGGGCTCTGTCGGGCTCTGTCGGGCTCTACTGGGCCCTGTCGGGCTCTGTCGGGCTCTGTCGGGCTCTGTCGGGCCCTGTCGGGCTCTGTCGGGCTCTGTCGGGCCCTGTCGGGCTCTGTCGGGCTCTGTCGGGCTCTACTGGGCCCTGTCGGGCTCTGTCGGGCCCTGTCGGGCCCTGTCGGGCTCTGTCGGGCTCTGTCGGGCCCTGTCGGGCTCTGTCGGGCTCTACTGGGCTCTGTCGGGCTCTGTCGGGCCCTGTCGGGCCCTGTCGGGTCCTGTCGGGCTCTACTGGGCTCTGTCGGGCTCTGTCGGGCTCTGTCGAGCTCTACTGGGCTCTGTCGGGCCCTGTCGGGCCCTGTCGGGCTCTGTCGGGCTCTGTCGGGCTCTGTCGGGCTCTACTGGGCCCTGTCGGGCTCTGTCGGGCTCTGTCGGGCCCTGTCGGGCTCTGTCGGGCCCTGTCGGGCCCTGTCGGGCTCTGTCGGGCCCTGTCGAGCCCTGTCGGGCTCTGGCGGGCTCTGTCGGGCTCTACCGGGCCTTGTCGGGCCCTGTCGGGCTCTGTCGGGCTCTGTCGGGCCCTGTCGGGCCCTGTCGGGTCCTGTCGGGCTCTACTGGGCCCTGTCGGGCTCTGTTTGGATCTGTCGGGCCCTGTCGGGCTCTGTCGGGCTCTGTCGGGCTCTGTCGGGCTCTACTGGGCCCTGTCGGGCTCTGTCGGGCTCTGTCGGGTTCTGTCGGGCTCTGTCGGGCTCTGTCGGGCCCTGTCGGGCTCTGTCGGGCTCTGTCGGGCTCTGTCGGGCTCTATTGGGCTCTGTCGGGTTCTACTGGGCTCTACTGGGCCCTGTCGGGCTCTGTCGGGCTCTGTCGGGCTCTGTCGGGCTCTACTGGGCTCTGTCGGGATCTGTCGGGCCCTGTCGGGCTCTGTCGGGCTCTGTCGGGCTCTGTCGGGCTCTACTGGTCTCTGTCGGGCTCTGTCGGGCTCTGTCGGGCCCTGTCGGGCCCTGTCGGGCTCTGTCGGGCTCTGTCGGACCCTGTCGGGCCCTGTCGGGCTCTGTCGGGCTCTGTCGGGCTCTACTGGGCCCTGTCGGGCTCTGTCGGGCCCTGTCGGGCCCTGTCGGGCTCTGTCGGGCTCTGTCGAGCTCTACTGGGCTCTGTCGGGCTCTGTCGGGCCCTGTCGGGCTCTGTCGGGCTCTACTGGCCTCTACTGTTCCCTGTCGGGCCCTGTCGGGCTCTGTCGGGCTCTGTCGGGCTCTACTGGGCTCTACTGTTCCCTGTCGGGCCCTGTCGGGCCCTGTCGGGCTCTGTCGGGCTCTGTCGGGCTCTGTCGAGCTCTACTGGGCTCTGTCGGGCTCTGTCGGGCCCTGTCGGGCTCTGTCGGGCCCTGTTGGGCTCTGTCGGGCTCTGTCGGGCTCTACTGGGCCCTGACGGGCTCTGGCGGGCTCTGTCGGGATCTGTCGGGCCCTGTCGGGCTCTGTCGGGCTCTGTCGGGCTCTGTCGGGCCCTGTCGGGCTCTGTCGGGCCCTGTCGGGCTCTGTCGGGCCCTGTCGGGCCCTGTCGGGCTTTGTCGGGCTCTGTCGGGCTCTGTCGGGCTCTGTCGGGCTCTACTGGGCTCTGTCGGGCTCTGTCGGGCCCTGTCGGGCTCTGTCGGGCTCTGTCGGGCTCTACTGGGCCCTGTCCGGCTCTGTCGAGCTCTGTCGGGCCCTGTCGGGCTCTGTCGGGCTCTGTCGGGCTCTACTGGGCCCTGTCGGGCTCTGTCGGGCTCTGTCGGGCTCTGTCGGGCTCTGTCCGGCTCTACTGGGCTCTGTCGGGCTCTGTCGGGTTCTGTCGGGCCCTTTCGGGCCCTCTCGGGCCCTGTCGGGCTCTGTCGGGCTCTGTCGGGCTCTGTTGGGACCTGTCGGGCCCTGTCGAGCTCTGTCGGGCCCTGTCGGGCCCTGTCGGGCTCTGTCGGGCTCTGTCGGGCCCTGTCGGGCCCTGTCAGGCTCTGTCGGGCTCTGTCGGGCTCTGTCGGGCTCTGTCGGGCTCTGTCGGGTTCTACTGGGCCCTGTCGGGCTCTGTCGGGCTCTGTCGGGCTCTGTCGGGCCCGGTCGGGCCCTGTCGGGCTCTGTCGGGCCCTGTCGGGCCCTGTCGGGCCCTGTCGGGCTCTGTCGGGCTCTGTCGGGCTCTACTGGGCCCTGTCGGGCCCTGTCGGGCTCTGTCGGGCTCTGTCGGGCTCTGTCGGGCTCTGTCGAGCTCTACTGGGCTCTGTCGGGCCCTGTCGGGCCCTGTCGGGCTCTGTCGGGCTCTGTCGGGCTCTACTGGGCCCTGTCGGGCTCTGTCGGGCTCTGTCGGGCTCTGTCGGGCCCTGTCGGGCTCTGTCGGGCTCTGTCGGGCCCTGTCGGGCTCTGTCGGGCTCTGTCGGGCTCTACTGGGCCCTGTCGGGCCCTGTCGGGCCCTGTCGGGCCCTGTCGGGCTCTGTCGGGCTCTGTCGGGCCCTGTCGGGCTCTGTCGGGCCCTGTCGGGCCCTGTCGGGCTCTGGCGGGCTCTGTCGGGCTCTACCGGGCCCTGTCGGGCCCTGTCGGGCTCTGTCGGGCTCTGTCGGGCCCTGTCGGGCCCTTTCGGGTCCTGTCGGGCTCTACTGGGCTCTGTCGGGCTCTGTCGGGCCCTGTCGGGCCCTGTCGGGTCCTGTCGGGCTCTACTGGGCTCTGTCGGGCTCTGTCGGGCTCTGTCGAGCTCTACTGGGCTCTGTCGGGCCCTGTCGGGCCCTGTCGGGCTCTGTCGGGCTCTGTCGGGCTCTACTGGGCCCTGTCGGGCTCTGTCGGGCTCTGTCGGGCCCTGTCGGGCTCTGTCGGGCCCTGTCGGGTCCTGTCGGGCTCTGTCGGGCCCTGTCGGGCCCTGTCGGGCTCTGGCGGGCTCTGTCGGGCTCTACCGGGCCCTGTCGGGCCCTGTCGGGCTCTGTCGGGCTCTGTCGGGCCCTGTCGGGCCCTGTCGGGTCCTGTCGGGCTCTACTGGGCCCTGTCGGGCTCTGTTTGGATCTGTCGGGCCCTGTCGGGCTCTGTCGGGCTCTGTCGGGCTCTGTCGGGCTCTACTGGGCCCTGTCGGGCTCTGTCGGGCTCTGTCGGGCTCTGTCGGGCTCTGTCGGGCCCTGTCGGGCTCTGTCGGGCTCTGTCGGGCTCTGTCGGGCTCTATTGGGCTCTGTCGGGTTCTACTGGGCTCTACTGGGCCCTGTCGGGCTCTGTCGGGCTCTGTCGGGCTCTACTGGGCTCTGTCGGGCTCTGTCGGGCCCTGTCGGGCTCTGTCGGGCTCTGTCGGGCTCTACTGGTCTCTGTCGGGCTCTGTCGGGCCCTGTCGGGCCCTGTCGAGCTCTGTCGGGCTCTGTCGGACCCTGTCGGGCCCTGTCGGGCTCTGTCGGGCTCTGTCGGGCTCTACTGGGCCCTGTCGGGCTCTGTCGGGCCCTGTCGGGCCCTGTCGGGCTCTGTCGGGCTCTGTCGAGCTCTACTGGGCTCTGTCGGGCTCTGTCGGGCCCTGTCGGGCTCTGTCGGGCTCTGTCGGGCTCTGTCGGGCTCTACTGGGCCCTGTCGGGCCCTGTCGGGCTCTGTCGGGCTCTGTCGGGCTCTACTGGGCCCTGTCGGGCTCTGTCGGGCCCTGTCGGGCTCTGTCGGGCTCTGTCGGGCTCTGTCGGGCTCTACTGGGCTCTACTGTTCCCTGTCGGGCTCTGTCGGGCCCTGTCGGGCCCTGTCGGGCCCTGTCGGGCTCTGTCAGGCTCTGTCGGGCCCTGTCGGGCCCTGTCGGGCTCTGTCGGGCTCTGTCGACTCTTTCGGGCTCTACTGGGCTCTGTCGGGCTCTGTCGGGTTCTGTCGGGCTCTACTGGGCTCTGTCGGGCCCTGTCGGGCCCTGTCGGGCTCTGTCGGGCCCTGTCGGGCCCTGTCGGGCTCTGTCGGGCTCTGTCGGGCTCTGTCGGGCTCTATTGGGCTCTACTGTTCCCTGTCGGGCCCTGTCGGGCTCTGTCAGGCTCTGTCGGGCTCTGTCGGGCTCTGTCGGGCTCTACTGGGCTCTGTCGGGCTCTCTCGGGCTCTGTCGGGCTCTGTCGGGCTCTGTCGGGACCTGTCGGGCCCTGTCGGGCTCTGTCGGGCTCTGTCGGGCTCTGTCGGGTTCTACTGGGCTCTACTGGGCTCTGTCGGGCCCTGTCGGGCTCTGTCGGGCTCTGTCGGGCTCTACTGGGCTCTGTCGGGCTATACTGGGCTCTACTATGCCCTGTCGGGCTCTGTCGGGCTCTGTCGGGCGCTGTCGGGCCCTGTCGGGCTCTGTCGGGTTCTGTCGGGCTCTGTCGGGCTCTGTCGGGCCCTGTCGGGCTCTGTCGGGCTCTGTCGGGCTCTGTCGGGCTCTACTGGGCTCTGTCGGGCTCTGTCGGGCCCTGTCGGGCCCTGTCGGGCCCTGTCGGGCTCTGTCGGGCTCTGTCGGGCTCTGTCGGGTTCTACTGGGCTCTGTCGGGCTCTGTCGGGCCCTGTCGGGCTCTGTCGGGCTCTGTCGGGCTCTACTGGGCTCTGTCGGGCTCTACTGGGCTCTACTATGCCCTGTCGGCCTCTGTCGGGCTCTGTCGGGCGCTGTCGGGCCCTGTCGGGCTCTGTCGGGTTCTGTCGGGCTCTGTCGGGCTCTGTCGGGCCCTGTCGGGCTCTGTCGGGCTCTGTCGGGCTCTGTCGGGCTCTACTGGGCTCTGTCGGGCTCTGTCGGGCCCTGTCGGGCTCTGTCGGGCTCTGTCGGGCTCTGTCGGGCTCTACTGGGCTCTGTTGGGCTCTACTGGGCTCTACTGGGGCCTGTCGTGCTCTGTCGGGCTCTGTCGGCCCCTGTCGGGCTCTGTCGGGCTCTGTCGGGCTCTGTCGGGCTCTACTGGGCTCTGTCGGGCTCTGTCGGGCCCTGTAGGGCCCTGTCGGGCTCTGTCGGGCTCTGTCGGGCTCTACTGGGCCCTGTCGGGCCCTGTCGGGCTCTGTCGGGCTCTGTCGGGCTCTGTTGGGCTCTACTGGGCCCTGTCGGGCTCTGTCGGGCTCTGTCGATCTCTACTGGGCTCTGTCGGGCCCTGTCGGGCTCTGTCGGACTCTGTCGGGCTCTGTCGGGCTCTACTGGGCCCTGTCGGGCTCTGTCGGGCTCTGTCGGGCCCTGTCGGGCTCTGTCGGGCTCTGTCGGGCTCTGTCGGGCTCTGTCGGGCTCTACTGGGCTCTGTCGGGTTCTGTCGGGCTCTGTCGGGCCCTGTCGGGCCCTGTCGGGCTCTGTCGGGCTCTGTCGGGCTCTGTCGGGCTCTGTTGGGACCTGTCGGGCCCTGTCGAGCTCTGTCGGGCTCTGTCGGGCCCTGTCGGGCCCTGTCGGGCTCTGTCGGGCCCTGTCGGGCCCTGTCGGGCCCTGTCGGGCTCTGTCGGGCTCTGTCGGGCTCTGTCGGGCTCTGTCGGGTTCTACTGGGCTCTACTGGGCCCTGTCGGGCTCTGTCGGGCTCTGTCGGGCTCTGTCGGGCTCTACTGGTCTCTGTCGGGCTCTGTCGGGCCCTGTCGGGCCCTGTCGGGCTCTGTCGGGCTCTGTCGTGCCCTGTCGGGCTCTGTCGGGCTCTACTGGGCCCTGTCGGGCCCTGTCGGGCCCTGTCGGGTCCTGTCGGGCTCTGTCGGGCTCTGTCGAGCTCTACTGGGCTCTGTCGGGCTCTGTCGGGCCCTGTCGGGCTCTTTCGGGCTCTGTCGGGCTCTGTCGGGCTCTACTGGGCCCTGTCGGGCTCTGTCGGGCTCTGTCGGGCCCTGTCGGGCTCTGTCGGGCTCTGTCGGGCTCTGTCGGGCCCTGTCGGGCCCTGTCGGGCCCTGTCGGGCTCTGTCGGGCCCTGTCGGGCTCTGTCGGGCTCTGTCGAGATCTACTGGGCTCTGTCGGGCTCTGTCGGGCCCTGTCGGGCTCTGTCGGGCTCTGTCGGGCTCTGTCGGGCTCTGTCGGGCTCTACCGGGCCCTGTCGGGCCCTGTCGGGCTCTGTCGGGCTCTGTCGGGCCCTGTCGGGCTCTGTCGGGCCCTGTCGGGCCCAGTCGGGCTTTGTCGGGCTCTGTCGGGCTCTGTCGGGCTCTGTCGGGCTCTACTGGGCCCTGTCGGGCTCTGTTTGGATCTGTCGGGCCCTGTCGGGCTCTGTCGGGCCCTGTCGGGCTCTGTCGGGCTCTGTCGGGCTCTGTCGGGCTCTACTGGGCCCTGTCGGGCTCTGTCGGGCTCTGTCGGGCTCTGTCGGGCTCTACTGGGCTCTGTCGGGCTCTGTCGGGTTCTGTCGGGTTCTGTCGGGCCCTGTCGGTCTCTGTCGGGCCCTGTCGGGCCCTTTCGGGCTCTGTCGGGCTCTGTCGGGCTCTGTGGGGCCCTGTCGAGCTCTGTCGGGCTCTGTCGGGCTCTGTCGGGCTCTACTGGGCTCTGTCGGGTTCTGTCGGGCTCTGTCGGGCTCTGTCGGGCCCTGTCGGGCTCTGTCGGGCCCTGTCGGGCCCTGTCGGGCTCTGTCGGGCTCTGTCGGGCTCTATTGGGCTCTGTCGGGTTCTACTGGGCTCTACTGGGCCCTGTCGGGCTCTGTCGGGCTCTGTCGGGCTCTGTCGGGCTCTACTGGGCTCTGTCGGGCTCTGTCGGGCCCTGTCGGGCTCTGTCGGGCTCTGTCGGGCTCTGTCAGGCTCTACTGGTCTCTGTCGGGCTCTGTCGGGCCCTGTCGGGCCCTGTCGGGCTCTGTCGGGCTCTGTCGGACCCTGTCGGGCCCTGTCGGGCTCTGTCGGGCTCTGTCGGGCTCTACTGGGCCCTGTCGGGCCCTGTCGGGCCCTGTCGGGCCCTGTCGGGCTCTGTCGGGCTCTGTCGAGCTCTACTGGGCTCTGTCGGGCTCTGTCGGGCCCTGTCGGGCTCTGTCGGGCTCTGTCGGGCTCTGTCGGGCTCTACTGGGCCCTGTCGGGCCCTGTCGGGCCCTGTCGGGCTCTGTCGGGCTCTACTGGGCCCTGTCGGGCTCTGTCGGGCCCTGTCGGGCTCTGTCGGGCTCTGTCGGGCTCTGTCGGGCTCTACTGGGCTCTACTGTTCCCTGTCGGGCCCTGTCGGGCTCTGTCGGGCCCTGTCGGGCTCTGTCGGGCTCTGTCGGGCTCTGTCGGGCTCTACTGAGCTCTGTCGGGCTCTGTCGGGTTCTGTCGGGCTCTGTCGGGCTCTGTCGGGCCCTCTCGGGCCCTGTCGGGCTCTGTCGGGCTCTGTCGGGCTCTGTCGGGCTCTGTCGGGCTCTGTCGGGCTCTACTGGGCTCTACTGTTCCCTGTCGGGCCCTGTCGGGCTCTGTCAGGCTCTGTCGGGCTCTGTCGGGCTCTGTCGGGCTCTACTGGGCCCTGTCGGGCTCTGTCGGGCTCTGTCGGGCCCTGTCGGGCCCTGTCGGGCTCTGTCGGGCTCTACTGGGCCCTGTCGGGCCCTGTCGGGCCCTGTCGGGCTCTGTCGGGCTCTGTCGGGCTCTGTCGGGCTCTGTCGGGCTCTACTGGGCTCTACTGTTCCCTGTCGGGCCCTGTCGGGCCCTGTCGGGCTCTTTCGGGTTCTGTCGGGCCCTGTCGGGCCCTGTCGGGCTCTGTCGGGCTCTGTCGGGCTCTGTCGAGCTCTGTCGGGCTCTACTGGGCTCTGTCGGGCTCTGTCGGGCTCTGTCGGGCTCTGTCGGGCTCTGTCGAGCTCTATTGGGCTCTGTCGGTTTCTACTGGGCTCTACTGGGCCCTGTCGGGCTCTGTCGGGCTCTGTCGGGCTCTGTCGGGCTCTACTGGGCTCTGTCGGGCTCTGTCGGGCCCTGTCGGGCTCTGTCGGGCTCTTTCGGGCTCTGTCGGGCTCTACTGGTCTCTGTCGGGCTCTGTCGGGCTCTGTCGGGCCCTGTCGGGCCCTGTCGGGCTCTGTCGGGCTCTGTCGGACCCTGTCGGGCCGTGTCGGGCTCTGTCGGGCTCTGTCGGGCCCTACTGGGCCCTGTCGGGCTCTGTCGGGCCCTGTCGGGCTCTGTCGAGCTCTACTGGGCTCTGTCGGGCTCTGTCAGGCCCTGTCGGGCCGTGTCGGGCTCTGTCGGGCTCTGTCGGGCTCTACTGGGCCCTGTCGGGCTCTGTCGGGCCCTGTCGGGCTCTGTCGGGCTCTGTCGGGCTCTGTCGGGCTCTGTCGGGCCCTGTCGGGCTCTGTCGGGCTCTGTCGGGCCCTGTCGGGCTCTGTAGGGCTCTGTCGGGCTCTGTCGGGCTCTGTCGGGCTCTGTCGGGCTCTGTCGGGCTCTACTGGGCCCTGTCGGGCTCTGTCGGGCCCTGTCGGGCTCTGTCGGGCTCTGTCGGGTTCTGTCGGGCTCTACTGGGCTCTACTGTTCCCTGTCGGGCCCTGTCGGGATCTGTCGGGCTCTGTCGGGCCCTGTCGGGCCCTGTCGGGCTCTGTCGGGCTCTGTCGGGCTCTGTCGGGCTCTAGTGGGCCCTGTCGGGCTCTGTCGAGCTCTATTGGGCTCTGTCGGTTTCTACTGGGCTCTACTGGGCCCTGTCGGGTTCTGTCGGGCTCTGTCGGGCTCTGTCGGGCCCTGTCGGGCCCTGTCGGGCTCTGTCGGGCCCTGTCGGGCCCTGTCGGGCTCTGTCGGGCTCTGTCGGGCTCTGTCGGGCTCTACTGGGCTCTACTGTTCCCTGTCGGGCCCTGTCGGTCCCTGTCGGGCTCTGTCGGGCTCTGTCGGGCCCTGTCGGGCTCTGTCGGGCTCTGTCGGGCTCTGTCGGGCTCTGTCGAGCTCTGTCGGGCTCTACTGGGCTCTGTCGGGCTCTGTCGGGCTCTGTCGGGCTCTGTCGAGCTCTATTGGGCTCTGTCGGTTTCTACTGGGCTCTACTGGGCCCTGTCGGGCTCTGTCGGGCTCTGTCGGGCTCTGTCGGGCTCTACTGGGCTCTGTCGGGCTCTTTCGGGCCCTGTCGGGCTCTGTCGGGCTCTTTCGGGCTCTGTCGGGCTCTACTGGTCTCTGTCGGGCTCTGTCGGGCTCTGTCGGGCCCTGTCGGGCCCTGTCGGGCTCTGTCGGGCTCTGTCGGACCCTGTTGGGCCCTGTCGGGCTCTGTCGGGCTCTGTCGGGCTCTACTGGGCCCTGTCGGGCTCTGTCGGGCCCTGTCGGGCTCTGTCGGGCTCTGTCGAGCTCTACTGGGCTCTGTCGAGCTCTGTCGGGCCCTGTCGGGCTCTGTCGGGCTCTGTCGGGCTCTGTCGGGCTCTACTGGGCCCTGTCGGGCTCTGTCGGGCTCTGTCGGGCTCTGTCGGGCCCTGTCGGGCTCTGTCGGGCTCTGTCGGGCCCTGTCGGGCTTTGTCGGGCTCTGTCGGGCTCTGTCGGGCTCTGTCGGGCTCTACTGGGCCCTGTCGGGCTCTGTCGGGCTCTGTCGGGCTCTGTCGGGCTCTACTGGGCTCTACTGTTCCCTGTCGGGCACTGTCGGGCCCTGTCGGGCTTTGTCGGGCTCTGTCGGGCTCTGTCGGGCTCTGTCGGGCTCTACTGGGCCCTGTCGGGCTCTGTCGGGCTCTGTCGGGCTCTGTCGGGCTCTACTGGGCTCTACTGTTCCCTGTCGGGCACTGTCGGGCCCTGTCGGGCTCTGTCGGGCTCTGTCGGGCCCTGTCGGGCCCTGTCGGGCTCTGTCGGGCTCTAGTGGGCTCTGTCGGGCTCTGTCGGGTTCTGTCGGGCTCTGTCGGGCTCTGTCGGGCCCTGTCGGGCCCTGTCGGGCTCTGTCGGGCTCTGTCGGGCTCTGTCGGGCTCTACTGGTCTCTGTCGGGCTCTGTCGGGCTCTGTCGGGCCCTGTCGGGCCCTGTCGGGCTCTGTCGGGCCCTGTCGGGCCCTGTCGGGCTCTGTCGGGCTCTGTCGGGCTCTGTCGGGCTCTACTGGGCCCTGTCGGGCTCTGTCGGGCTCTGTCGGGCTCTGTCGGGCTCTACTGGGCCCTGTCGGGCTCTGTCGGGCCCTGTCGGACTCTGTCGGGCCCTGTCGGGCCCTGTCGGGCTCTGTCGGGTTCTGTCGGGCTCTGTCGGGCTCTGTCGGGCTCTGTCGGGCTCTACTGGGCCCTGTCGGGCCCTGTCGGGCCCTGTCGGGCTCTGTCGGGCTCTACTGGGCCCTGTCGGACCCTGTCGGGCTCTGTCGGGCTCTGTCGGGCTCTGTCGGGCTCTACTGGGCTCCACTGTTCCCTGTCGGGCCCTGTCGGGCCCTGTCGGGCTCTGTCGGGCTCTGTCGGGCCCTGTCGGGCCCTGTCGGGCTCTGTCGGGCTCTGTCGGGCTCTGTCGAGCTCTGTCGGGCTCTACTGGGCTCTGTCGGGCTCTGTCGGGCTCTGTCGGGCTCTGTCGAGCTCTATTGGGCTCTGTCGGTTTCTACTGGGCTCTACTGGGCCCTGTCGGGCTCTGTCGGGCTCTGTCGGGCTCTGTCGGGCTCTACTGGGCTCTGTCGGGCTCTGTCGGGCCCTGTCGGGCACTGTCGGGCTCTTTCGGGCTCTGTCGGGCTCTACTGGTTTCTGTCGGGCCCTGTCGGGCCCTGTCGGGCCCTGTCGGGCTCTGTCGGGCTCTGTCGGACCTTGTCGGGCCCTGTCGGGCTCTGTCGGGCTCTGTCGGGCTCTACTGGGCCCTGTCGGGCTCTGTCGGGCCCTGTCGGGCTCTGTCGGGCTCTGTCGAGCTCTACTGGGCTCTGTCGGGCTCTGTCGGGCCCTGTCGGGCTCTGTCGGGCTCTGTCGGGCTCTGTCGGGCTCTACTGGGCCCTTTCGGGCTCTGTCGGGCTCTGTCGGGCTCTGTCGGGCTCTGTCGGGTTCTGTCGGGCTCTGTCGGGCTCTGTCGGGCCCTGTCGGGCTCTGTCGGGCCCTGTCGGGCTCTGTCGGGCTCTGTCGGGCTCTGTCGGGCTCTATTGGGCTCTGTCGGGTTCTACTGGGCTCTACTGGGCCCTGTCGGGCTCTGTCGGGCTCTGTCGGGCTCTGTCGGGCTCTACTGGGCTCTGTCGGGATCTGTCGGGCCCTGTCGGGCTCTGTCGGGCTCTGTCGGGCTCTGTCGGGCTCTACTGGTCTCTGTCGGGCTCTGTCGGCCTCTGTCGGGCCCTGTCGGGCCCTGTCGGGCTCTGTCGGGCTCTGTCGGACCCTGTCGGGCCCTGTCGGGCTCTGTCGGGCTCTGTCGGGCTCTACTGGGCCCTGTCGGGCTCTGTCGGGCCCTGTCGGGCCCTGTCGGGCTCTGTCGGGCTCTGTCGAGCTCTACTGGGCTCTGTCGGGCTCTGTCGGGCCCTGTCGGGCTCTGTCGGGCTCTACTGGCCTCTACTGTTCCCTGTCGGGCCCTGTCGGGCTCTGTCGGGCTCTGTCGGGCTCTACTGGGCTCTACTGTTCCCTGTCGGGCCCTGTCGGGCCCTGTCGGGCTCTGTCGGGCTCTGTCGGGCTCTGTCGAGCTCTACTGGGCTCTGTCGGGCTCTGTCGGGCCCTGTCGGGCTCTGTCGGGCCCTGTTGGGCTCTGTCGGGCTCTGTCGGGCTCTACTGGGCCCTGACGGGCTCTGGCGGGCTCTGTCGGGATCTGTCGGGCCCTGTCGGGCTCTGTCGGGCTCTGTCGGGCTCTGTCGGGCCCTGTCGGGCTCTGTCGGGCCCTGTCGGGCTCTGTCGGGCCCTGTCGGGCCCTGTCGGGCTTTGTCGGGCTCTGTCGGGCTCTGTCGGGCTCTGTCGGGCTCTACTGGGCTCTGTCGGGCTCTGTCGGGCCCTGTCGGGCTCTGTCGGGCTCTGTCGGGCTCTACTGGGCCCTGTCCGGCTCTGTCGAGCTCTGTCGGGCCCTGTCGGGCTCTGTCGGGCTCTGTCGGGCTCTACTGGGCCCTGTCGGGCTCTGTCGGGCTCTGTCGGGCTCTGTCGGGCTCTGTCCGGCTCTACTGGGCTCTGTCGGGCTCTGTCGGGTTCTGTCGGGCCCTTTCGGGCCCTCTCGGGCCCTGTCGGGCTCTGTCGGGCTCTGTCGGGCTCTGTTGGGACCTGTCGGGCCCTGTCGAGCTCTGTCGGGCCCTGTCGGGCCCTGTCGGGCTCTGTCGGGCTCTGTCGGGCCCTGTCGGGCCCTGTCAGGCTCTGTCGGGCTCTGTCGGGCTCTGTCGGGCTCTGTCGGGCTCTGTCGGGTTCTACTGGGCCCTGTCGGGCTCTGTCGGGCTCTGTCGGGCTCTGTCGGGCCCGGTCGGGCCCTGTCGGGCTCTGTCGGGCCCTGTCGGGCCCTGTCGGGCCCTGTCGGGCTCTGTCGGGCTCTGTCGGGCTCTACTGGGCCCTGTCGGGCCCTGTCGGGCTCTGTCGGGCTCTGTCGGGCTCTGTCGGGCTCTGTCGAGCTCTACTGGGCTCTGTCGGGCCCTGTCGGGCCCTGTCGGGCTCTGTCGGGCTCTGTCGGGCTCTACTGGGCCCTGTCGGGCTCTGTCGGGCTCTGTCGGGCTCTGTCGGGCCCTGTCGGGCTCTGTCGGGCTCTGTCGGGCCCTGTCGGGCTCTGTCGGGCTCTGTCGGGCTCTACTGGGCCCTGTCGGGCCCTGTCGGGCCCTGTCGGGCTCTGTCGGGCTCTGTCGGGCCCTGTCGGGCTCTGTCGGGCCCTGTCGGGCCCTGTCGGGCTCTGGCGGGCTCTGTCGGGCTCTACCGGGCCCTGTCGGGCCCTGTCGGGCTCTGTCGGGCTCTGTCGGGCCCTGTCGGGCCCTTTCGGGTCCTGTCGGGCTCTACTGGGCTCTGTCGGGCTCTGTCGGGCCCTGTCGGGCCCTGTCGGGTCCTGTCGGGCTCTACTGGGCTCTGTCGGGCTCTGTCGGGCTCTGTCGAGCTCTACTGGGCTCTGTCGGGCCCTGTCGGGCCCTGTCGGGCTCTGTCGGGCTCTGTCGGGCTCTACTGGGCCCTGTCGGGCTCTGTCGGGCTCTGTCGGGCCCTGTCGGGCTCTGTCGGGCCCTGTCGGGTCCTGTCGGGCTCTGTCGGGCCCTGTCGGGCCCTGTCGGGCTCTGGCGGGCTCTGTCGGGCTCTACCGGGCCCTGTCGGGCCCTGTCGGGCTCTGTCGGGCTCTGTCGGGCCCTGTCGGGCCCTGTCGGGTCCTGTCGGGCTCTACTGGGCCCTGTCGGGCTCTGTTTGGATCTGTCGGGCCCTGTCGGGCTCTGTCGGGCTCTGTCGGGCTCTGTCGGGCTCTACTGGGCCCTGTCGGGCTCTGTCGGGCTCTGTCGGGCTCTGTCGGGCTCTGTCGGGCTCTGTCGGGCCCTGTCGGGCTCTGTCGGGCTCTGTCGGGCTCTGTCGGGCTCTATTGGGCTCTGTCGGGTTCTACTGGGCTCTACTGGGCCCTGTCGGGCTCTGTCGGGCTCTGTCGGGCTCTACTGGGCTCTGTCGGGCTCTGTCGGGCCCTGTCGGGCTCTGTCGGGCTCTGTCGGGCTCTACTGGTCTCTGTCGGGCTCTGTCGGGCCCTGTCGGGCCCTGTCGAGCTCTGTCGGGCTCTGTCGGACCCTGTCGGGCCCTGTCGGGCTCTGTCGGGCTCTGTCGGGCTCTACTGGGCCCTGTCGGGCTCTGTCGGGCCCTGTCGGGCCCTGTCGGGCTCTGTCGGGCTCTGTCGAGCTCTACTGGGCTCTGTCGGGCTCTGTCGGGCCCTGTCGGGCTCTGTCGGGCTCTGTCGGGCTCTGTCGGGCTCTACTGGGCCCTGTCGGGCCCTGTCGGGCTCTGTCGGGCTCTGTCGGGCTCTACTGGGCCCTGTCGGGCTCTGTCGGGCCCTGTCGGGCTCTGTCGGGCTCTGTCGGGCTCTGTCGGGCTCTACTGGGCTCTACTGTTCCCTGTCGGGCTCTGTCGGGCCCTGTCGGGCCCTGTCGGGCCCTGTCGGGCTCTGTCAGGCTCTGTCGGGCCCTGTCGGGCCCTGTCGGGCTCTGTCGGGCTCTGTCGACTCTTTCGGGCTCTACTGGGCTCTGTCGGGCTCTGTCGGGTTCTGTCGGGCTCTACTGGGCTCTGTCGGGCCCTGTCGGGCCCTGTCGGGCTCTGTCGGGCCCTGTCGGGCCCTGTCGGGCTCTGTCGGGCTCTGTCGGGCTCTGTCGGGCTCTACTGGGCTCTACTGTTCCCTGTCGGGCCCTGTCGGGCTCTGTCAGGCTCTGTCGGGCTCTGTCGGGCTCTGTCGGGCTCTACTGGGCTCTGTCGGGCTCTCTCGGGCTCTGTCGGGCTCTGTCGGGCTCTGTCGGGACCTGTCGGGCCCTGTCGGGCTCTGTCGGGCTCTGTCGGGCTCTGTCGGGTTCTACTGGGCTCTACTGGGCTCTGTCGGGCCCTGTCGGGCTCTGTCGGGCTCTGTCGGGCTCTACTGGGCTCTGTCGGGCTCTACTGGGCTCTACTATGCCCTGTCGGGCTCTGTCGGGCTCTGTCGGGCGCTGTCGGGCCCTGTCGGGCTCTGTCGGGTTCTGTCGGGCTCTGTCGGGCTCTGTCGGGCCCTGTCGGGCTCTGTCGGGCTCTGTCGGGCTCTGTCGGGCTCTACTGGGCTCTGTCGGGCTCTGTCGGGCCCTGTCGGGCCCTGTCGGGCCCTGTCGGGCTCTGTCGGGCTCTGTCGGGCTCTGTCGGGTTCTACTGGGCTCTGTCGGGCTCTGTCGGGCCCTGTCGGGCTCTGTCGGGCTCTGTCGGGCTCTACTGGGCTCTGTCGGGCTCTACTGGGCTCTACTATGCCCTGTCGGGCTCTGTCGGGCTCTGTCGGGCGCTGTCGGGCCCTGTCGGGCTCTGTCGGGTTCTGTCGGGCTCTGTCGGGCTCTGTCGGGCCCTGTCGGGCTCTGTCGGGCTCTGTCGGGCTCTGTCGGGCTCTACTGGGCTCTGTCGGGCTCTGTCGGGCCCTGTCGGGCTCTGTCGGGCTCTGTCGGGCTCTGTCGGGCTCTACTGGGCTCTGTTGGGCTCTACTGGGCTCTACTGGGGCCTGTCGTGCTCTGTCGGGCTCTGTCGGCCCCTGTCGGGCTCTGTCGGGCTCTGTCGGGCTCTGTCGGGCTCTACTGGGCTCTGTCGGGCTCTGTCGGGCCCTGTAGGGCCCTGTCGGGCTCTGTCGGGCTCTGTCGGGCTCTACTGGGCCCTGTCGGGCCCTGTCGGGCTCTGTCGGGCTCTGTCGGGCTCTGTTGGGCTCTACTGGGCCCTGTCGGGCTCTGTCGGGCTCTGTCGATCTCTACTGGGCTCTGTCGGGCCCTGTCGGGCTCTGTCGGACTCTGTCGGGCTCTGTCGGGCTCTACTGGGCCCTGTCGGGCTCTGTCGGGCTCTGTCGGGCCCTGTCGGGCTCTGTCGGGCTCTGTCGGGCTCTGTCGGGCTCTGTCGGGCTCTACTGGGCTCTGTCGGGTTCTGTCGGGCTCTGTCGGGCCCTGTCGGGCCCTGTCGGGCTCTGTCGGGCTCTGTCGGGCTCTGTCGGGCTCTGTTGGGACCTGTCGGGCCCTGTCGAGCTCTGTCGGGCTCTGTCGGGCCCTGTCGGGCCCTGTCGGGCTCTGTCGGGCCCTGTCGGGCCCTGTCGGGCCCTGTCGGGCTCTGTCGGGCTCTGTCGGGCTCTGTCGGGCTCTGTCGGGTTCTACTGGGCTCTACTGGGCCCTGTCGGGCTCTGTCGGGCTCTGTCGGGCTCTGTCGGGCTCTACTGGTCTCTGTCGGGCTCTGTCGGGCCCTGTCGGGCCCTGTCGGGCTCTGTCGGGCTCTGTCGTGCCCTGTCGGGCTCTGTCGGGCTCTACTGGGCCCTGTCGGGCCCTGTCGGGCCCTGTCGGGTCCTGTCGGGCTCTGTCGGGCTCTGTCGAGCTCTACTGGGCTCTGTCGGGCTCTGTCGGGCCCTGTCGGGCTCTTTCGGGCTCTGTCGGGCTCTGTCGGGCTCTACTGGGCCCTGTCGGGCTCTGTCGGGCTCTGTCGGGCCCTGTCGGGCTCTGTCGGGCTCTGTCGGGCTCTGTCGGGCCCTGTCGGGCCCTGTCGGGCCCTGTCGGGCTCTGTCGGGCCCTGTCGGGCTCTGTCGGGCTCTGTCGAGATCTACTGGGCTCTGTCGGGCTCTGTCGGGCCCTGTCGGGCTCTGTCGGGCTCTGTCGGGCTCTGTCGGGCTCTGTCGGGCTCTACCGGGCCCTGTCGGGCCCTGTCGGGCTCTGTCGGGCTCTGTCGGGCCCTGTCGGGCTCTGTCGGGCCCTGTCGGGCCCAGTCGGGCTTTGTCGGGCTCTGTCGGGCTCTGTCGGGCTCTGTCGGGCTCTACTGGGCCCTGTCGGGCTCTGTTTGGATCTGTCGGGCCCTGTCGGGCTCTGTCGGGCCCTGTCGGGCTCTGTCGGGCTCTGTCGGGCTCTGTCGGGCTCTACTGGGCCCTGTCGGGCTCTGTCGGGCTCTGTCGGGCTCTGTCGGGCTCTACTGGGCTCTGTCGGGCTCTGTCGGGTTCTGTCGGGTTCTGTCGGGCCCTGTCGGTCTCTGTCGGGCCCTGTCGGGCCCTTTCGGGCTCTGTCGGGCTCTGTCGGGCTCTGTGGGGCCCTGTCGAGCTCTGTCGGGCTCTGTCGGGCTCTGTCGGGCTCTACTGGGCTCTGTCGGGTTCTGTCGGGCTCTGTCGGGCTCTGTCGGGCCCTGTCGGGCTCTGTCGGGCCCTGTCGGGCCCTGTCGGGCTCTGTCGGGCTCTGTCGGGCTCTATTGGGCTCTGTCGGGTTCTACTGGGCTCTACTGGGCCCTGTCGGGCTCTGTCGGGCTCTGTCGGGCTCTGTCGGGCTCTACTGGGCTCTGTCGGGCTCTGTCGGGCCCTGTCGGGCTCTGTCGGGCTCTGTCGGGCTCTGTCAGGCTCTACTGGTCTCTGTCGGGCTCTGTCGGGCCCTGTCGGGCCCTGTCGGGCTCTGTCGGGCTCTGTCGGACCCTGTCGGGCCCTGTCGGGCTCTGTCGGGCTCTGTCGGGCTCTACTGGGCCCTGTCGGGCCCTGTCGGGCCCTGTCGGGCCCTGTCGGGCTCTGTCGGGCTCTGTCGAGCTCTACTGGGCTCTGTCGGGCTCTGTCGGGCCCTGTCGGGCTCTGTCGGGCTCTGTCGGGCTCTGTCGGGCTCTACTGGGCCCTGTCGGGCCCTGTCGGGCCCTGTCGGGCTCTGTCGGGCTCTACTGGGCCCTGTCGGGCTCTGTCGGGCCCTGTCGGGCTCTGTCGGGCTCTGTCGGGCTCTGTCGGGCTCTACTGGGCTCTACTGTTCCCTGTCGGGCCCTGTCGGGCTCTGTCGGGCCCTGTCGGGCTCTGTCGGGCTCTGTCGGGCTCTGTCGGGCTCTACTGAGCTCTGTCGGGCTCTGTCGGGTTCTGTCGGGCTCTGTCGGGCTCTGTCGGGCCCTCTCGGGCCCTGTCGGGCTCTGTCGGGCTCTGTCGGGCTCTGTCGGGCTCTGTCGGGCTCTGTCGGGCTCTGTCGGGCTCTACTGGGCTCTACTGTTCCCTGTCGGGCCCTGTCGGGCTCTGTCAGGCTCTGTCGGGCTCTGTCGGGCTCTGTCGGGCTCTACTGGGCCCTGTCGGGCTCTGTCGGGCTCTGTCGGGCCCTGTCGGGCCCTGTCGGGCCCTGTCGGGCCCTGTCGGGCTCTGTCGGGCTCTGTCGGGCTCTACTGGGCTCTGTCGGGCTCTGTCGGGCTCTACTGGGCTCTGTCGGGCTCTGTCGGGCCCTGTCGGGCTCTGTCGGGCACTGTCGGGCTCTACTGGGCTCTGTCGGGCTCTACTGGGCTCTACTAGGCCCTGTCGGGCTCTGTCGGGCCCTGTCGGGCCCTGTCGGGCCCTGTCGGGCTCTGTCGGGTTCTGTCGGGCTCTGTCGGGCTCTGTCGGGCCCTGTCGGGCTCTGTCGGGCTCTGTCGGGCTCTACTGGGCTCTGTCGGGCTCTGTCGGGCTCTGTCGGGCTCTGTCGGGATCTACTGGGCTCTGTTGGGCTCTACTGGGCTCTACTGGGGCCTGTCGGGCCCTGTCGGGCCCTGTCGGGCCCTGTCGGGCTCTGTCGGGCTCTGTCGGGCTCTGTCGGGCTCTACTGGGCTCTGTCGGGCTCTGTCGAGCTCTACTGGGCTCTGTCGGGCTCTGTCGGGCCCTGTCGGGCTGTGTCGGGCCCTGTCGGGCTCTGTCGGACTCTGTCGGGCTCTGTCGGGCTCTACTGGGCCCTGTCGGGCTCTGTCGGGCCCTGTCGGGCTCTGTCGGGCCCTGTCGGGCTCTGTCGGGCCCTGTCGGGCTTTGTCGGGCTTTGTCGGGCTCTGTCGGGCTCTGTCGGGCTCTGTCGGGCCCTGTCGGGCTCTGTCGGGCTCTGTCGGGCCCTGTCGGGCTCTGTCGGGCCCTGTCGGGCCCTGTCGGGCCCTGTCGGGCTCTGTCGGGCTCTGTCGGGCTCTGTCGGGATCTACTGGGCCCTGTCGGGCCCTGTCGGGCCCTGTCGGGCTCTGTCGGGCTCTGTCGGGCTCTGTCGGGCTCTACTGGGCCCTGTCGGGCTCTGACGGGCCCTGTCGGGTTCTGTCGGGCTCTGTCGGGCTCTACTGGGCTCTGTCGGGCTCTGTCGGGTTCTGTCGGGCCCTGTCGGGCCCTGTCGGGCCCTGTCGGGCTCTGTCGGGCTCTGTCGGGTTCTGTCGGGCTCTGTCGGGCCCTGTCGGGCTCTGTCGGGCTCTGTCGGGCTCTGTCGGGCTCTACTGGGCTCTACTGTTCCCTGTCGCGCCCTGTCGGGCTCTGTCGGGCTCTGTCGGGCTCTGTCGGGCTCTACTGGGCCCTGTCGGGCTCTGTCGGGCTCTGTCGGGCCCTGTCGGGCTCTGTCGGGCCCTGTCGGGCCCTGTCGGGCTCTGTCGGGTTCTGTCGGGCTCTGTCGGGCTCTGTCGGGCTCTGTCGGGCTCTGTCGGGCTCTACTGGGCCCTGTCGGGCCCTGTCGGGCCCTGTCGGGCTCTGTCGGGCTCTACTGGGCCCTGTCGGGCCCTGTCGGGCCCTGTCGGGCTCTGTCGGGCTCTGTCGGGCTCTGTCGGGCTCTGTCGGGCTCTACTGGGCTCTACTGTTCCCTGTCGGGCCCTGTCGGGCCCTGTCGGGCTCTTTCGGGTTCTGTCGGGCCCTGTCGGGCCCTGTCGGGCTCTGTCGGGCTCTGTCGGGCTCTGTCGAGCTCTGTCGGGCTCTACTGGGCTCTGTCGGGCTCTGTCGGGCTCTGTCGGGCTCTGTCGGGCTCTGTCGAGCTCTATTGGGCTCTGTCGGTTTCTACTGGGCTCTACTGGGCCCTGTCGGGCTCTGTCGGGCTCTGTCGGGCTCTGTCGGGCTCTACTGGGCTCTGTCGGGCTCTGTCGGGCCCTGTCGGGCTCTGTCGGGCTCTTTCGGGCTCTGTCGGGCTCTACTGGTCTCTGTCGGGCTCTGTCGGGCTCTGTCGGGCCCTGTCGGGCCCTGTCGGGCTCTGTCGGGCTCTGTCGGACCCTGTCGGGCCGTGTCGGGCTCTGTCGGGCTCTGTCGGGCCCTACTGGGCCCTGTCGGGCTCTGTCGGGCCCTGTCGGGCTCTGTCGAGCTCTACTGGGCTCTGTCGGGCTCTGTCAGGCCCTGTCGGGCCGTGTCGGGCTCTGTCGGGCTCTGTCGGGCTCTACTGGGCCCTGTCGGGCTCTGTCGGGCCCTGTCGGGCTCTGTCGGGCTCTGTCGGGCTCTGTCGGGCTCTGTCGGGCCCTGTCGGGCTCTGTCGGGCTCTGTCGGGCCCTGTCGGGCTCTGTAGGGCTCTGTCGGGCTCTGTCGGGCTCTGTCGGGCTCTGTCGGGCTCTGTCGGGCTCTACTGGGCCCTGTCGGGCTCTGTCGGGCCCTGTCGGGCTCTGTCGGGCTCTGTCGGGTTCTGTCGGGCTCTACTGGGCTCTACTGTTCCCTGTCGGGCCCTGTCGGGATCTGTCGGGCTCTGTCGGGCCCTGTCGGGCCCTGTCGGGCTCTGTCGGGCTCTGTCGGGCTCTGTCGGGCTCTAGTGGGCCCTGTCGGGCTCTGTCGAGCTCTATTGGGCTCTGTCGGTTTCTACTGGGCTCTACTGGGCCCTGTCGGGTTCTGTCGGGCTCTGTCGGGCTCTGTCGGGCCCTGTCGGGCCCTGTCGGGCTCTGTCGGGCCCTGTCGGGCCCTGTCGGGCTCTGTCGGGCTCTGTCGGGCTCTGTCGGGCTCTACTGGGCTCTACTGTTCCCTGTCGGGCCCTGTCGGTCCCTGTCGGGCTCTGTCGGGCTCTGTCGGGCCCTGTCGGGCTCTGTCGGGCTCTGTCGGGCTCTGTCGGGCTCTGTCGAGCTCTGTCGGGCTCTACTGGGCTCTGTCGGGCTCTGTCGGGCTCTGTCGGGCTCTGTCGAGCTCTATTGGGCTCTGTCGGTTTCTACTGGGCTCTACTGGGCCCTGTCGGGCTCTGTCGGGCTCTGTCGGGCTCTGTCGGGCTCTACTGGGCTCTGTCGGGCTCTTTCGGGCCCTGTCGGGCTCTGTCGGGCTCTTTCGGGCTCTGTCGGGCTCTACTGGTCTCTGTCGGGCTCTGTCGGGCTCTGTCGGGCCCTGTCGGGCCCTGTCGGGCTCTGTCGGGCTCTGTCGGACCCTGTTGGGCCCTGTCGGGCTCTGTCGGGCTCTGTCGGGCTCTACTGGGCCCTGTCGGGCTCTGTCGGGCCCTGTCGGGCTCTGTCGGGCTCTGTCGAGCTCTACTGGGCTCTGTCGAGCTCTGTCGGGCCCTGTCGGGCTCTGTCGGGCTCTGTCGGGCTCTGTCGGGCTCTACTGGGCCCTGTCGGGCTCTGTCGGGCTCTGTCGGGCTCTGTCGGGCCCTGTCAGGCTCTGTCGGGCTCTGTCGGGCCCTGTCGGGCTTTGTCGGGCTCTGTCGGGCTCTGTCGGGCTCTGTCGGGCTCTACTGGGCCCTGTCGGGCTCTGTCGGGCTCTGTCGGGCTCTGTCGGGCTCTACTGGGCTCTACTGTTCCCTGTCGGGCACTGTCGGGCCCTGTCGGGCTTTGTCGGGCTCTGTCGGGCTCTGTCGGGCTCTGTCGGGCTCTACTGGGCCCTGTCGGGCTCTGTCGGGCTCTGTCGGGCTCTGTCGGGCTCTACTGGGCTCTACTGTTCCCTGTCGGGCACTGTCGGGCCCTGTCGGGCTCTGTCGGGCTCTGTCGGGCCCTGTCGGGCCCTGTCGGGCTCTGTCGGGCTCTGTCGGGCTCTGTCGGGCTCTAGTGGGCTCTGTCGGGCTCTGTCGGGTTCTGTCGGGCTCTGTCGGGCTCTGTCGGGCCCTGTCGGGCCCTGTCGGGCTCTGTCGGGCTCTGTCGGGCTCTGTCGGGCTCTACTGGTCTCTGTCGGGCTCTGTCGGGCTCTGTCGGGCCCTGTCGGGCCCTGTCGGGCTCTGTCGGGCCCTGTCGGGCCCTGTCGGGCTCTGTCGGGCTCTGTCGGGCTCTGTCGGGCTCTACTGGGCCCTGTCGGGCTCTGTCGGGCTCTGTCGGGCTCTGTCGGGCTCTACTGGGCCCTGTCGGGCTCTGTCGGGCCCTGTCGGACTCTGTCGGGCCCTGTCGGGCCCTGTCGGGCTCTGTCGGGTTCTGTCGGGCTCTGTCGGGCTCTGTCGGGCTCTGTCGGGCTCTACTGGGCCCTGTCGGGCCCTGTCGGGCCCTGTTGGGCTCTGTCGGGCTCTACTGGGCCCTGTCGGACCCTGTCGGGCTCTGTCGGGCTCTGTCGGGCTCTGTCGGGCTCTACTGGGCTCCACTGTTCCCTGTCGGGCCCTGTCGGGCCCTGTCGGGCTCTGTCGGGCTCTGTCGGGCCCTGTCGGGCCCTGTCGGGCTCTGTCGGGCTCTGTCGGGCTCTGTCGAGCTCTGTCGGGCTCTACTGGGCTCTGTCGGGCTCTGTCGGGCTCTGTCGGGCTCTGTCGAGCTCTATTGGGCTCTGTCGGTTTCTACTGGGCTCTACTGGGCCCTGTCGGGCTCTGTCGGGCTCTGTCGGGCTCTGTCGGGCTCTACTGGGCTCTGTCGGGCTCTGTCGGGCCCTGTCGGGCTCTGTCGGGCTCTTTCGGGCTCTGTCGGGCTCTACTGGTTTCTGTCGGGCCCTGTCGGGCCCTGTCGGGCCCTGTCGGGCTCTGTCGGGCTCTGTCGGACCTTGTCGGGCCCTGTCGGGCTCTGTCGGGCTCTGTCGGGCTCTACTGGGCCCTGTCGGGCTCTGTCGGGCCCTGTCGGGCTCTGTCGGGCTCTGTCGAGCTCTACTGGGCTCTGTCGGGCTCTGTCGGGCCCTGTCGGGCTCTGTCGGGCTCTGTCGGGCTCTGTCGGGCTCTACTGGGCCCTTTCGGGCTCTGTCGGGCTCTGTCGGGCTCTGTCGGGCTCTGTCGGGCCCTGTCGGGTTCTTTTGGGCTCTGTCGGGCCCTGTCGGGCCCTGTCGGGCTTTGTCGGGCTCTGTCGGGCTCTGTCGGGCTCTGTCGGGCCCTGTCGGGCCCTGTCGGGCTCTGTCGGGCCCTGTCGGGCTCTGTCGGGCTCTGTCGGGCTCTGTCGGGCTCTACTGGGCTCTACTGTTCCCTGTCGGGCCCTGTCGGGCCCTGTCTGGCTCTGTCGGGCCCTTTCGGGCCCTGTCGGGCTCTGTCGGGCTCTGTCGGGCTCTGTCGGGCTCTAGTGGGCTCTGTCGGGCTCTGTCGGGCCCTTTCGGGCCCTGTCGGGCTCTGTCGGGCTCTGTCGGGCTCTAGTGGGCTCTGTCGGGCCCTGTCGGGCTCTGTCGGGCTCTGTCGGGTTCTGTCGGGCTCTGTCGGGCCCTGTCGGGCTCTGTCGGGCTCTGTCGGGCTCTGTCGGGCTCTACTGGGCTCTACTGTTCCCTGTCGGGCCCTGTCAGGCTCTGTCGGGCTCTCTCGGGCTCTGTCGGGCTCTGTCGGGCTCTACTGGGCCCTGTCGGGCTCTGTCGGGCTCTGTTGGGCTCTGTCGGGCTCTGTCGGGCTCTGTCGGGCCCTGTCGGGCCCTGTCGGGCTCTATCGGGCCCTGTCGGGCTCTATGGGGCCCTGTCAGGCTCTGTCGGGCTCTGTCGGGCCCTGTCGGGCCCTGTCGGGCTCTGTCGGGCTCTGTCGGGCTCTGTCGGGCTCTACTGGGCTCTGTCGGGCCCTGTCGGGCTCTGTCGGGCTCTCTCGGGCTCTGTCGGGCTCTACTGGGCTCTGTCGGGCTCTACTGGGCTCTACTAGGACCTGTCGGGCTCTGTCGGGCTCTGTCGGGACCTGTCGGGCCCTGTCGGGACCTGTCGGGCTCTGTCGGGCCCTGTCGGGCTCTGTCGGGCTCTGTCGGGCCCTGTCGGGCCCTGTCAGGCTCTGTCGGGCTCTGTCGGGCTCTGTCGGGCTCTACTGGGCTCTGTCGGGCTCTGTCGGGCCCTGTCGGGCTCTGTCGGGCTCTGTCGGGCTCTGTCAGGCTCTGTCGGGCTCTGTCGGGCTCTGTCGGGCTCTACTGGGCTCTGTCGGGCTCTGTCGGGCCCTGTCGGGCTTTGTCGGGCTCTGTCGGGCTCTGTCGGGCTCTGTCGGGCTCTACTGGGCCCTGTCGGGCTCTGTCGGGCTCTGTCGGGCTCTGTCGGGCTCTACTGGGCTCTACTGTTCCCTGTCGGGCACTGTCGGGCCCTGTCGGGCTTTGTCGGGCTCTGTCGGGCTCTGTCGGGCTCTGTCGGGCTCTACTGGGCCCTGTCGGGCTCTGTCGGGCTCTGTCGGGCTCTGTCGGGCTCTACTGGGCTCTACTGTTCCCTGTCGGGCACTGTCGGGCCCTGTCGGGCTCTGTCGGGCTCTGTCGGGCCCTGTCGGGCCCTGTCGGGCTCTGTCGGGCTCTGTCGGGCTCTGTCGGGCTCTAGTGGGCTCTGTCGGGCTCTGTCGGGTTCTGTCGGGCTCTGTCGGGCTCTGTCGGGCCCTGTCGGGCCCTGTCGGGCTCTGTCGGGCTCTGTCGGGCTCTGTCGGGCTCTACTGGTCTCTGTCGGGCTCTGTCGGGCTCTGTCGGGCCCTGTCGGGCCCTGTCGGGCTCTGTCGGGCTCTGTCGGGCTCTACTGGGCCCTGTCGGGCTCTGTCGGGCTCTGTCGGGCCCTGTCGGGCCCTGTCGGGCTCTGTCGGGCTCTGTCGGGCTCTGTCGGGCTCTACTGGGCCCTGTCGGGCTCTGTCGGGCCCTGTCGGGCTCTGTCGGGCCCTGTCGGACTCTGTCGGGCCCTGTCGGGCCCTGTCGGGCTCTGTCGGGTTCCTGTCGGGCTCTGTCGGGCTCTGTCGGGCTCTGTCGGGCTCTACTGGGCCCTGTCGGGCCCTGTCGGGCCCTGTCGGGCTCTGTCGGGCTCTACTGGGCCCTGTCGGACCCTGTCGGGCTCTGTCGGGCTCTGTCGGGCTCTGTCGGGCTCTACTGGGCTCCACTGTTCCCTGTCGGGCCCTGTCGGGCCCTGTCGGGCTCTGTCGGGCTCTGTCGGGCCCTGTCGGGCCCTGTCGGGCTCTGTCGGGCTCTGTCGGGCTCTGTCGAGCTCTGTCGGGCTCTACTGGGCTCTGTCGGGCTCTGTCGGGCTCTGTCGGGCTCTGTCGAGCTCTATTGGGCTCTGTCGGTTTCTACTGGGCTCTACTGGGCCCTGTCGGGCTCTGTCGGGCTCTGTCGGGCCCTGTCGGGCCCTGTCGGGCCCTGTCGGGCTCTGTCGGGTTCTGTCGGGCTCTGTCGGGCTCTGTCGGGCTCTGTCGGGCTCTGTCGGGCTCTACTGGGCCCTGTCGGGCCCTGTCGGGCCCTGTCGGGCTCTGTCGGGCTCTACTGGGCCCTGTCGGGCCCTGTCGGGCCTGTCGGGCTCTGTCGGGCTCTGTCGGGCTCTGTCGGGCTCTACTGGGCTCTACTGTTCCCTGTCGGGCCCTGTCGGGCCCTGTCGGCTCTTTCGGGTTCTGTCGGGCCCTGTCGGGCCCTGTCGGGCTCTGTCGGGCTCTGTCGGGCTCTGTCGAGCTCTGTCGGGCTCTACTGGGCTCTGTCGGGCTCTGTCGGGCTCTGTCGGGCTCTGTCGAGCTCTATTGGGCTCTGTCGGTTTCTACTGGGCTCTACTGGGCCCTGTCGGGCTCTGTCGGGCTCTGTCGGGCTCTGTCGGGCTCTACTGGGCTCTGTCGGGCTCTGTCGGGCCCTGTCGGGCTCTGTCGGGCTCTTTCGGGCTCTGTCGGGCTCTACTGGTCTCTGTCGGGCTCTGTCGGGCTCTGTCGGGCCCTGTCGGGCCCTGTCGGGCTCTGTCGGGCTCTGTCGGACCCTGTCGGCCGTGTCGGGCTCTGTCGGGCTCTGTCGGGCTCTACTGGGCCCTGTCGGGCTCTGTCGGGCCCTGTCGGGCTCTGTCGGGCTCTGTCGAGCTCTACTGGGCTCTGTCGGGCTCTGTCAGGCCCTGTCGGGCCGTGTCGGGCTCTGTCGGGCTCTGTCGGGCTCTACTGGGCCCTGTCGGGCTCTGTCGGCCCCTGTCGGGCTCTGTCGGGCTCTGTCGGGCTCTGTCGGGCTCTGTCGGGCCCTGTCGGGCTCTGTCGGGCTCTGTCGGGCCCTGTCGGGCTCTGTCGGGCTCTGTCGGGCTCTGTCGGGCTCTGTCGGGCTCTACTGGGCCCTGTCGGGCTCTGTCGGGCCCTGTCGGGCTCTGTCGGGCTCTGTCGGGTTCTGTCGGGCTCTACTGGGCTCTACTGTTCCCTGTCGGGCCCTGTCGGGCTCTGTCGGGCTCTGTCGGGCCCTGACGGGCCCTGTCGGGCTCTGTCGGGCTCTGTCGGGCTCTGTCGGGCTCTAGTGGGCCCTGTCGGGCTCTGTCGAGCTCTATTGGGCTCTGTCGGTTTCTACTGGGCTCTACTGGGCCCTGTCGGGTTCTGTCGGGCTCTGTCGGGCTCTGTCGGGCCCTGTCGGGCCCTGTCGGGCTCTGTCGGGCCCTGTCGGGCCCTGTCGGGCTCTGTCGGGCTCTGTCGGGCTCTGTCGGGCTCTACTGGGCTCTACTGTTCCCTGTCGGGCCCTGTCGGTCCCTGACGGGCTCTGTCGGGCTCTGTCGGGCCCTGTCGGGCTCTGTCGGGCTCTGTCGGGCTCTGTCGGGCTCTGTCGAGCTCTGTCGGGCTCTACTGGGCTCTGTCGGGCTCTGTCGGGCTCTGTCGGGCTCTGTCGGGCTCTATTGGGCTCTGTCGGTTTCTACTGGGCTCTACTGGGCCCTGTCGGGCTCTGTCGGGCTCTGTCGGGCTCTGTCGGTCTCTACTGGGCTCTGTCGGGCTCTTTCGGGCCCTGTCGGGCTCTGTCGGGCTCTTTCGGGCTCTGTCGGGCTCTACTGGTCTCTGTCGGGCTCTGTCGGGCCCTGTCGGGCCCTGTCGGGCTCTGTCGGGCTCTGTCGGACCCTGTTGGGCCCTGTCGGGCTCTGTCGGGCTCTGTCGGGCTCTACTGGGCCCTGTCGGGCTCTGTCGGGCCCTGTCGGGCTCTGTCGGGCTCTGTCGAGCTCTACTGGGCTCTGTCGAGCTCTGTCGGGCCCTGTCGGGCTCTGTCGGGCTCTGTCGGGCTCTGTCGGGCTCTACTGGGCCCTGTCGGGCTCTGTCGGGCTCTGTCGGGCTCTGTCGGGCCCTGTCGGGCTCTGTCGGGCTCTGTCGGGCCCTGTCGGGCTTTGTCGGGCTCTGTCGGGCTCTGTCGGGCTCTGTCGGGCTCTACTGGGCCCTGTCGGGCTCTGTCGGGCTCTGTCGGGCTCTGTCGGGCTCTACTGGGCTCTACTGTTCCCTGTCGGGCACTGTCGGGCCCTGTCGGGCTTTGTCGGGCTCTGTCGGGCTCTGTCGGGCTCTGTCGGGCTCTACTGGGCCCTGTCGGGCTCTGTCGGGCTCTGTCGGGCTCTGTCGGGCTCTACTGGGCTCTACTGTTCCCTGTCGGGCACTGTCGGGCCCTGTCGGGCTCTGTCGGGCTCTGTCGGGCCCTGTCGGGCCCTGTCGGGCTCTGTCGGGCTCTGTCGGGCTCTGTCGGGCTCTAGTGGGCTCTGTCGGGCTCTGTCGGGTTCTGTCGGGCTCTGTCGGGCTCTGTCGGGCCCTGTCGGGCCCTGTCGGGCTCTGTCGGGCTCTGTCGGGCCCTGTCGGGCTCTGTCGGGCCCTGTCGGGCTCTGTCGGGCCCTGTCGGGCCCTGTCGGGCTCTGTCGGGCTCTGTCGGGCTCTACTGGGCCCTGTCGGGCTCTGTCGGGCTCTGTCGGGCCCTGTCGGGCCCTGTCGGGCTCTGTCGGGCTCTGTCGGGCTCTGTCGGGCTCTACTGGGCCCTGTCGGGCTCTGTCGGGCCCTGTCGGACTCTGTCGGGCCCTGTCGGGCCCTGTCGGGCTCTGTCGGGTTCTGTCGGGCTCTGTCGGGCTCTGTCGGGCTCTGTCGGGCTCTACTGGGCCCTGTCGGGCCCTGTCGGGCCCTGTCGGGCTCTGTCGGGCTCTACTGGGCCCTGTCGGACCCTGTCGGGCTCTGTCGGGCTCTGTCGGGCTCTGTCGGGCTCTACTGGGCTCCACTGTTCCCTGTCGGGCCCTGTCGGGCCCTGTCGGGCTCTGTCGGGCTCTGTCGGGCCCTGTCGGGCCCTGTCGGGCTCTGTCGGGCTCTGTCGGGCTCTGTCGAGCTCTGTCGGGCTCTACTGGGCTCTGTCGGGCTCTGTCGGGCTCTGTCGGGCTCTGTCGAGCTCTATTGGGCTCTCTCGGTTTCTACTGGGCTCTACTGGGCCCTGTCGGGCTCTGTCGGGCTCTGTCGGGCTCTGTCGGGCTCTACTGGGCTCTGTCGGGCTCTGTCGGGCCCTGTCGGGGCCTGTCGGGCCCTGTCGGGCTCTGTCGGGCTCTGTCGGACCTTGTCGGGCCCTGTCGGGCCCTGTCGGGCTCTGTCGGGCTCTACTGGGCCCTGTCGGGCTCTGTCGGGCTCTGTCGGGCTCTGTCGGGCTCTGTCGAGCTCTACTGGGCTCTGTCGGGCTCTGTCGGGCCCTGTCGGGCTCTGTCGGGCTCTGTCGGGCTCTGTCGGGCTCTACTGGGCCCTTTCGGGCTCTGTCGGGCTCTGTCGGGCTCTGTCGGGCTCTGTCGGGCCCTGTCGGGTTCTTTTGGGCTCTGTCGGGCCCTGTCGGGCCCTGTCGGGCTTTGTCGGGCTCTGTCGGGCTCTGTCGGGCTCTGTCGGGCCCTGTCGGGCCCTGTCGGGCTCTGTCGGGCCCTGTCGGGCTCTGTCGGGCTCTGTCGGGCTCTGTCGGGCTCTACTGGGCTCTTCTGTTCCCTGTCGGGCCCTGTCGGGCCCTGTCGGGCTCTGTCGGGCCCTTTCGGGCCCTGTCGGGCTCTGTCGGGCTCTGTCGGGCTCTGTCGGGATCTAGTGGGCTCTGTCGGGCTCTGTCGAGCCCTTTCGGGCCCTGTCGGGCTCTGTCGGGCTCTGTCGGGCTCTAGTGGGCTCTGTCGGGCCCTGTCGGGCTCTGTCGGGCTCTGTCGGGTTCTGTCGGGCTCTGTCGGGCCCTGTCGGGCTCTGTCGGGCTCTGTCGGGCTCTGTCGGGCTCTACTGGGCTCTACTGTTCCCTGTCGGGGCCTGTCAGGCTCTGTCGGGCTCTCTCGGGCTCTGTCGTGCTCTGTCGGGCTCTACTGGGCCCTGTCGGGCTCTGTCGGGCTCTGTTGGGCTCTGTCGGGCTCTGTCGGGCTCTGTCGGGCCCTGTCGGGCCCTGTCGGGCTCTATCGGGCCCTGTCGGGCTCTATGGGGCCCTGTCAGGCTCTGTCGGGCTCTGTCGGGCCCTGTCGGGCTCTGTCGGGCTCTGTCGGGCTCTGTCGGGCTCTGTCGGGCTCTACTGGGCTCTGTCGGGCCCTGTCGGGCTCTGTCGGGCTCTCTCGGGCTCTGTCGGGCTCTACTGGGCTCTGTCGGGCTCTACTGGGCTCTACTAGGACCTGTCGGGCTCTGTCGGGCTCTGTCGGGACCTGTCGGGCCCTGTCGGGACCTGTCGGGCTCTGTCGGGCTCTGTCGGGCCCTGTCGGGCTCTGTCGGGCTCTGTCGGGCCCTGTCGGGCCCTGTCAGGCTCTGTCGGGCTCTGTCGGGCTCTGTCGGGCTCTACTGGGCTCTGTCGGGCTCTGTCGGGCCCTGTCGGGCTCTGTCGGGCTCTGTCGGGCTCTGTCAGGCTCTGTCGGGCTCTGTCGGGCTCTGTCGGGCTCTACTGGGCTCTGTCGGGCTCTGTCGGGCTCTGTCGGGCTCTGTCAGGCTCTACTGGGCTCTACTGTTCCCTGTCGGGCACTGTCGGGCCCTGTCGGGCTTGTCGGGCTCTGTCGGGCTCTGTCGGGCTCTGTCGGGCTCTACTGGGCCCTGTCGGGCTCTGTCGGGCTCTGTCGGGCTCTGTCGGGCTCTACTGGGCTCTACTGTTCCCTGTCGGGCACTGTCGGGCCCTGTCGGGCTCTGTCGGGCTCTGTCGGGCCCTGTCGGGCCCTGTCGGTCTCTGTCGGGCTCTGTCGGGCTCTGTCGGGCTCTAGTGGGCTCTGTCGGGCTCTGTCGGGTTCTGTCGGGCTCTGTCGGGCTCTGTCGGGCCCTGTCGGGCCCTGTCGGGCTCTGTCGGGCTCTGTCGGGCTCTGTCGGGCTCTACTGGTCTCTGTCGGGCTCTGTCGGGCTCTGTCGGGCCCTGTCGGGCCCTGTCGGGCTCTGTCGGGCCCTGTCGGGCCCTGTCGGGCTCCGTCGGGCTCTGTCGGGCTCTACTGGGCCCTGTCGGGCTCTGTCGGGCTCTGTCGGGCCCTGTCGGGCCCTGTCGGGCTCTGTCGGGCTCTGTCGGGCTCTGTCGGGCTCTACTGGGCCCTGTCGGGCTCTGTCGGGCCCTGTCGGACTCTGTCGGGCCCTGTCGGGCCCTGTCGGGCTCTGTCGGGTTCTGTCGGGCTCTGTCGGGCTCTGTCGGGCTCTGTCGGGCTCTACTGGGCCCTGTCGGGCCCTGTCGGGCCCTGTCGGGCTCTGTCGGGCTCTACTGGGCCCTGTCGGACCCTGTCGGGCTCTGTCGGGCTCTGTCGGGCTCTGTCGGGCTCTACTGGGCTCCACTGTTCCCTGTCGGGCCCTGTCGGGCCCTGTCGGGCTCTGTCGGGCTCTGTCGGGCCCTGTCGGGCCCTGTCGGGCTCTGTCGGGCTCTGTCGGGCTCTGTCGAGCTCTGTCGGGCTCTACTGGGCTCTGTCGGGCTCTGTCGGGCTCTGTCGGGCTCTGTCGAGCTCTATTGGGCTCTGTCGGTTTCTACTGGGCTCTACTGGGCCCTGTCGGGCTCTGTCGGGCTCTGTCGGGCTCTGTCGGGCTCTACTGGGCTCTGTCGGGCTCTGTCGGGCCCTGTCGGGCTCTGTCGGGCTCTTTCGGGCTCTGTCGGGCTCTACTGGTCTCTGTCGGGCCCTGTCGGGCCCTGTCGGGCCCTGTCGGGCTCTGTCGGGCTCTGTCGGACCCTGTCGGGCCCTGTCGGGCTCTGTCGGGCTCTGTCGGGCTCTACTGGGCCCTGTCGGGCTCTGTCGGGCCCTGTCGGGCTCTGTCGGGCTCTGTCGAGCTCTACTGGGCTCTGTCGGGCTCTGTCGGGCCCTGTCGGGCTCTGTCGGGCTCTGTCGGGCTCTGTCGGGCTCTACTGGGCCCTTTCGGGCTCTGTCGGGCTCTGTCGGGCTCTGTCGGGCTCTGTCGGGCCCTGTCGGGTTCTTTTGGGCTCTGTCGGGCCCTGTCGGGCCCTGTCGGGCTTTGTCGGGCTCTGTCGGGCTCTGTCGGGCTCTGTCGGGCCCTGTCGGGCCCTGTCGGGCTCTGTCGGGCCCTGTCGGGCTCTGTCGGGCTCTGTCGGGTTCTGTCGGGCTCTACTGGGCTCTACTGTTCCCTGTCGGGCCCTGTCGGGCCCTGTCGGGCTCTGTCGGGCCCTTTCGGGCCCTGTCGGGCTCTGTCGGGCTCTGTCGGGCTCTGTCGGGCTCTAGTGGGCTCTGTCGGGCTCTGTCGGGCCCTTTCGGGCCCTGTCGGGCTCTGTCGGGCTCTGTCGGGCTCTAGTGGGCTCTGTCGGGCCCTGTCGGGCTCTGTCGGGCTTTGTCGGGTTCTGTCGGGCTCTGTCGGGCCCTGTCGGGCTCTGTCGGGCTCTGTCGGGCTCTGTCGGGCTCTACTGGGCTCTACTGTTCCCTGTCGGGCCCTGTCAGGCTCTGTCGGGCTCTCTCGGGCTCTGTCGGGCTCTGTCGGGCTCTACTGGGCCCTGTCGGGCTCTGTCGGGCTCTGTTGGGCTCTGTCGGGCTCTGTCGGGCTCTGTCGGGCCCTGTCGGGCCCTGTCGGGCTCTATCGGGCCCTGTCGGGCTCTATGGGGCCCTGTCAGGCTCTGTCGGGCCCTGTCGGGCCCTGTCGGGCTCTGTCGGGCTCTGTCGGGCTCTGTCGGGCTCTGTCGGGCTCTACTGGGCTCTGTCGGGCCCTGTCGGGCTCTGTCGGGCTCTCTCGGGCTCTGTCGGGCTCTACTGGGCTCTGTCGGGCTCTACTGGGCTCTACTAGGACCTGTCGGGCTCTGTCGGGCTCTGTCGGGACCTGTCGGGCCCTGTCGGGACCTGTCGGGCTCTGTCGGGCTCTGTCGGGCCCTGTCGGGCTCTGTCGGGCTCTGTCGGGCCCTGTCGGGCCCTGTCAGGCTCTGTCGGGCTCTGTCGGGCTCTGTCGGGCTCTACTGGGCTCTGTCGGGCTCTGTCGGGCCCTGTCGGGCTCTGTCGGGCTCTGTCGGGCTCTACTGGGCTCTGTCGGGCTCTACTGGGCTCTGTCGGGCTCTGTCGGGCCCTGTAGGGCCCTGTCGGGCTCTGTCGGGCTCTGTCGGGCTCTGTCGGGCTCTACTGCGCCCTGTCGGGCCCTACTGCGCCCTGTCGGGCCCTGTCGGGCTCTGTCGGGCTCTGTCGGGCTCTACTGGGCTCTGTCGGGATCTGTCGGGCTCTGTCGGGCTCTGTCGGGCCCTGTCGGGCTCTGTCGGGCTCTGTCGGGCTCTGTCGGGCTCTGTCGGGCTCTACTGGGCCCTGTCGGGCTCTGTCGGGCTCTGTCGGGCTCTGTCGGGTTCTGTCGGGCTCTAGTGGGCTCTGTCGGGCTCTGTCGGGTTCTGTCGGGCTCTGTCGGGCCCTGTCGGGCCCTGTCGGGCCCTGTCGGGCTCTGTCGGGCTCTGTCGGGTTCTGTCGGGCTCTGTCGGGCCCTGTCGGGCTCTGTCGGGCTCTGTCGGGCTCTACTGGGCTCTACTGTTCCCTGTCGGGCCCTGTCAGGCTCTGTCGGGCTCTCTCGGGCTCTGTCGGGCTCTGTCGGGCTCTACTGGGCCCTGTCGGGCTCTGTCGGGCTCTGTCGGGTTCTGTCGGGCTCTGTCGGGTTCTGTCGGGCCCTGTCGGGCTATGTCGGGCTCTGTCGAGCTCTACTGGGCTCTGTCGGGCTCTGTCGGGCCCTGTCGGGCTCTGTCGGGCTCTGTCGGGCTCTGGCGGGCTCTGTCGGGCTCTACTGGGCCCTGTCGGGCTCTGTCGGGCTCTGTCGGGCTCTGTCGGGCCCTGTCGGGCTCTGTCGGGCCCTGTCGGGCCCTGTCGGGCTCTGTCGGGCTCTGTCGGGCTCTGTCGGGCCCTGTCGGGCTCTGTCGGGCTTTGTCGGGCTCTGTCGGGCTCTACTGGGCTCTGTCGGGCTCTGTCGGGTTCTGTCGGGCTCTGTCGGGCTCTGTCGGGCCCTGTCGGGCCCTGTCGGGCTCTGTCGGGCTCTGTCGGGCTCTACAGGGCCCTGTCGGGCTCTGTCGGGCTCTGTCGGGCTCTGTCGGGCTCTGTCGGGCCCTGTCGGGCTCTGTCGGGCTCTGTCGGGCTCTATTGGGCTCTGTCGGGTTCTACTGGGCTCTACTGGGCCCTGTCGGGCTCTGTCGGGCTCTGTCGGGCTCCGTCGGGCCCTGTCGGGCTCTGTCGGGCTCTACTGGGCCCTGTCGGGCCCTGTCGGGCTCTGTCGGGCCCTGTCGGGCCCTGTCGGGCTCTGTCGGGCTCTGTCGAGCTCTACTGGGCTCTGTCGGGCTCTGTCGGGCCCTGTCGGGCTCTGTCAGGCTCTGTCGGGCTCTGTCGGGCCCTGTCAGGATCTGTCGGGCTCTGTCGGGCCCTGTCGGGCCCTGTCGGGCTCTGTCGGGCTCTGTCTAGCTCTACTGGGCTCTGTCGGGCTCTGTCGGGCCCTGTCAGGCTCTGTCGGGCTCTGTCGGGCTCTGTCGGGCTCTACTGGGCCCTGTCGGGCTCTGTCGGGCTCTGTCGGGCCCTGTCGGGCTTTGTCGGGCTCTGTCGGGCCCTGTTGGGCCCTGTCGGGCTCTGTCGGGCTCTGTCGGGCCCTGTCGGGCCCTGTCGGGCTCTGTCGGGCTCTGTCGGGCCCTGTCGGGCTCTGGCGGGCTCTGTCGGGCTCTACCGGGCCCTGTCGGGCCCTGTCGGGCTCTGTTGGGCTCTGTCGGGCCCTGTCGGGCTCTGTCGGGCTCTGTCGGGCTCTGTCGGGCTCTATTGGGCTCTGTCGGGTTCTACTGGGCTCTACTGGGCCCTGTCGGGCTCTGTCGGGCTCTGTCGGGCCCTGTCGGGCCCTGTCGGGCTCTGTCGGGCTCTGTCGGGCTCTGTCGGGCTCTACTGGGCTCTGTCGGGCTCTGTCGGACCCTGTCGGGCCCTGTCGGGCTCTGTCGGGCTCTGTCGGACCCTGTCAGGCCCTGTCGGGCTCTGTCAGGCTCTGTCGGGCTCTACTGGGCCCTGTCGGGCCCTGTCGGGCTCTGTCGGGCTCTGTCGAGCTCTACTGGGCTCTGTCGGGCTCTGTCGGGCCCTGTCGGGCTCTGTCGGGCCCTGTCGGGCTCTGTCGGGCTCTGTCGAGCTCTACTGGGCTCTGTCGGGCTCTGTCGGGCCCTGTCGGGCTCTGTCGGGCCCTGTCGGGCTCTGTCGGGCTCTGTCGGGCTCTACTGGGCCCTGTCGGGCTCTGTCGGGCTCTGTCGGGCCCTGTCGGGCTCTGTCGGGCCCTGTCGGGCCCTCTCGGGCTTTGTCGGGCTCTGTCGGGCTCTGTCGGGCTGTACTGGGCCCTGTCGGGCTCTGTCGGGCTCTGTCGGGCCCTGTCGGGCTCTGCCGGGCTCTGTCGGGCTCTGTCGGGCTCTACTGGGCCCTGTCGGGCTCTGTCGGGCTCTGTCGGGCTCTACTGGGCTCTGTCGGGCTCTGTCGGGTTCTGTCGGGCTCTGTCGGGCCCTGTCGGGCCCTGTCGGGCTCTGTCGGGCTCTGTTGGGCTCTGTCGGGCTCTGTCGGGCCCTGTCGGGCCCTGTCGAGCTCTGTCGGGCCCTGTTGGGCCCTGTCGGGCTCTGTCGGGTCCTATCGGGCCCTGTCGGGCTCTGTCGGGCCCTGTTGGGCCCTGTCGGGCTCTGTCGGGCCCTGTTGGGCCCTGTCGGGCTCTGTCGGGCTCTGTCGGGCCCTGTCGGGCCCTGTCGGACTCTGTCGGGCTCTGTCGGGCTCTGTCGGGTTCTACTGGGCTCTACTGGGCCCTGTCGGGCTCTGTCGGGCTCTGTCGGGCTCTGTCGGGCCCTGTCGGGCTCTGTCGGGCTCGGTCGGGCTCTGTCGGGCTCTGTCGGGCTCTGTCGGGCTCTGTCGGGCTCTACTGGTCTCTGTCGGGCCCTGTCGGGCCCTGTCGGGCTCTGTTGGGCTCTGTCGGGCCCTGTCGGGCCCTGTCGGGCTATGTCGGGCTCTGTCGAGATCTACTGGGCTCTGTCGGGCTCTGTCGGGCTCTGTCGGGCTCTGTCGGGCTCTGTCGGGCTCTACTGGGCCCTGTCGGGCTCTGTCGGGCCCTGTCGGGCTCTGTCGGGCTCTGTCGGGCTCTGTCGGGCCCTGTCGGGCCCTGTCGGGCTCTGTCGGGCTCTGTCGGGCCCTGTCGGGCTCTGTCGGGCTCTACTGGGCCCTGTCGGGCTCTGTCGGGCTCTACTGGGCCCTGTCGGGCTCTGTCGGGCTCTGTCGGGCTCTGTCGGGCTCTACTGGGCTCTGTCGGGTTCTGTCGGCTTCTGTCGGGCTCTGTCGGGCCCTGTCTGGCTCTGTCGGGCTCTGTTGGGCTCTGTCGGGCTCTGTCGGGCCCTGTCGGGCCCTGTCGAGCTCTGTCGGGCTCTGTCGGGCCCTGTCGGGCTCTGTCGGGCCCTGTTGGGCCCTGTCGGGCTCTGTCGGGCCCTGTCGGGCCCTGTCGGGCCCTTTCGGACTCTGTCGGGCTCTGTCGGGCTCTGTCGGGCTCTGTCGGGTTCTACTGGGCTCTACTGGGCCCTGTCGGGCTCTGTCGGGCTCGGTCGGGCCCTGTCGGGCTCTGTCGGGCCCTGTCGGGCCCTGTCGGGCTCTGTCGGGCTCTGTCGGGCTCTGTCGGGCTCTACTGGTCTCTGTCGGGCTCTGTCGGGCCCTGTCGGGCCCTGTCGGGCTCTGTTGGGCTCTGTCGGGCCCTGTCGGGCCCTGTCGGGCTTTGTCGGGCTCTGTCGGGCTCTACTGGGCCCTGTCGGGCCCTGTCGGGCTCTGTCGGGCTCTGTCGGGCTCTGTCGGGCTCTGTCGAGCTCTACTGGGCTCTGTCGGGCTCTGTCGGGCCCTGTCGGGCTCTGTCGGGCCCTGTCGGGCTCTGTCGGGCTCTGTCGGGCTCTACTGGGCCCTGTCGGGCTCTGTCGGGCTCTGTCGGGCTCTGTCGGGCCCTGTCGGGCTCTGTCGGGCCCTGTCGGGCCCTCTCGGGCTTTGTCGGGCTCTGTCGGGCTCTGTCGGGCTGTACTGGGCGTGTGGGGCTCTGTCGGGCTCTGTCGGGCCCTGTCGGGCTCTGTCGGGCCCTGTCGGGCTCTGCCGGGCTCTGTCGGGCTCTGTCGGGCTCTACTGGGCCCTGTCGGGCTCTGTCGGGCTCTGTCGGGCTCTACTGGGCTCTGTCGGGCTCTGTCGGGTTCTGTCGGGCTCTGTCGGGCCCTGTCGGGCCCTGTCGGGCTCTGTCGGGCTCTGTTGGGCTCTGTCGGGCTCTGTCGGGCCCTGTCGGGCCCTGTCGAGCTCTGTCGGGCCCTGTTGGGCCCTGTCGGGCTCTGTCGGGTCCTGTCGGGCCCTGTCGGGCTCTGTCGGGCCCTGTTGGGCCCTGTCGGGCTCTGTCGGGTCCTGTCGGGCCCTGTCGGGCTCTGTCGGGCCCTCTTGGGCCCTGTCGGGCTCTGTCGGGCCCTGTTGGGCCCTGTCGGGCTCTGTCGGGCTCTGTCGGGCCCTGTCGGGCTCTGTCGGGCCCTGTCGGGCCCTGTCGGACTCTGTCGGGCTCTGTCGGGCTCTGTCGGGTTCTACTGGGCTCTACTGGGCCCTGTCGGGCTCTGTCGGGCTCTGTCGGGCTCTGTCGGGCCCTGTCGGGCTCTGTCGGGCTCGGTCGGGCTCTGTCGGGCTCTGTCGGGCTCTGTCGGGCTCTGTCGGGCTCTACTGGTCTCTGTCGGGCTCTGTCGGGCCCTGTCGGGCTCTGTCGGGCTCTGTCGGGCCAAGTCGGGCCCTGTCGGGCTATGTCGGGCTCTGTCGAGCTCTACTGGGCTCTGTCGGGCTCTGTCGGGCTCTGTCGGGCTTTGTCGGGCTCTGTCGGGCTCTGTCGGGCTCTACTGGGCCCTGTCGGGCTCTGTCGGGCCCTGTCGGGCCCTGTTGGGCTCTGTCGGGCTCTGTCGGGCTCTGTCGGGCCCTGTCGGGCCCTGTCGGGCTCTGTCGGGCTCTGTCGGGCCCTGTCGGGCTCTGTCGGGCTCTACTGGGCCCTGTCGGGCTCTGTCGGGCCCTGTTGGGCTCTGTCGGGCTCTGTCGGGCTCTGTCGAGCTCTACTGGGCTCTGTCGGGCTCTGTCGGGACCTGTCGGGCTCTGTCGGGCTCTGTCGGGCTCTGTCGGGCTCTGTCGGGCTCTGTCGGGCTCTACTGGGCTCTGTCGGGTTCTGTCGGGCTCTGTCGGGCTCTGTCGGGCCCTGTCGGGCTCTGTCGGGCTCTGTCGGGCTCTACTGGGCTCTGTCGGGCTCTGTCGGGCTCTGTCGGGCCCTGTCGGGCCCTGTCGGGCTCTGTCGGGCTCTGTCGGGCTCTGTCGGGCCCTGTCGAGCTCTGTCGGGCTCTGTTGGGCTCTGTCGGGCTCTACTGGGCTCTGTCGGGTTCTGTCGGGCTCTGTCGGGCTCTGTCGGGCCCTGTCGGGCTCTGTCGGGCTCTGTCGGGCCCTGTCGGGCTCTGTCGGGCTCTGTCGGGCTCTGTCGGGCCCTGTCGGGCTCTGTCGGGCTCTGTCGGGCTCTACTGGGCCCTGTCGGGCCCTGTCGGGCCCTGTCGAGCTCTGTCAGGCTCTGTCGGGCTCTGTCGGGCTCTGTCGGGCTCTACTGGGCTCTGTCGGGTTCTGTCGGGTTCTGTCGGGCTCTGTCGGGCTCTGTCAGGCCCTGTCGGGCTCTGCCGGGCTCTGTCGGGCTCTGTCGGGCTCTACTGGGCCCTGTCGGGCTCTGTCGGGCTCTGTCGGGCTCTGTCGGGCTCTACTGGGCTCTGTCGGGTTCTGTCGGCTTCTGTCGGGCTCTGTCGGGCCCTGTCTGGCTCTGTCGGGCTCTGTTGGGCTCTGTCGGGCTCTGTCGGGCCCTGTCGGGCCCTGTCGAGCTCTGTCGGGCTCTGTCGGGCCCTGTCGGGCTCTGTCGGGCCCTGTTGGGCCCTGTCGGGCTCTGTCGGGCCCTGTCGGGCCCTGTCGGGCCCTGTCGGACTCTGTCGGGCTCTGTCGGGCTCTGTCGGGCTGTGTCGGGTTCTACTGGGCTCTACTGGGCCCTGTCGGGCTCTGTCGGGCTCGGTCAGGCCCTGTCGGGCTCTGTCGGGCTCGGTCAGGCCCTGTCGGGCCCTGTCGGACTCTGTCGGGCTCTGTCGGGTTCTGTCGGGCTCTACTGGTCTCTGTCGGGCTCTGTCGGGCCCTGTCGGGCCCTGTCGGGCTCTGTTGGGCTCTGTCGGGCCCTGTCGGGCCCTGTCGGGCTTTGTCGGGCTCTGTCGGGCTCTACTGGGCCCTGTCGGGCCCTGTCGGGCTCTGTCGGGCTCTGTCGAGCTCTACTGGGCTCTGTCGGGCTCTGTCGGGCCCTGTCGGGCTCTGTCGGGCTCTGTCGGGCTCTGTCGGGCTCTGTCGGGCTCTACTGGGCCCTGTCGGGCTCTGTCGGGCCCTGTCGGGCCCTGTCGGGCCCTGTCGGGCTCTGTCGGGCTCTGTCGGGCCCTGTCGGGCCCTGTCGGGCCCTGTCGGGCTCTGTCGGGCTCTGTCGGGCCCTGTCGGGCTCTGTCGGGCTCTACTGGGCCCTGTCGGGCTCCGTCGGGCCCTGTCGGGCCCTGTCGGGCTCTGTCGGGCTCTGTCGAGCTCTACTGGGCTCTGTCGGGCTCTGTCGGGCCCTGTCGGGCTCTGTCGGGCTCTGTCGGGCTCTGGCGGGCTCTGTCGGGCTCTACTGGGCCCTGTCGGGCTCTGTCGGGCTCTGTCGGGCCCTGTCGGGCTCTGTCGGGCCCTGTCGGGCCCTGTCGGGCTCTGTCGGGCTCTGTCGGGCTCTGTCGGGCACTGTCGGGCTCTGTCGGGCTTTGTCGGGCTCTGTCGGGCTCTGTCGGGCCCTGTCGAGCTCTGTCGGGCTCTGTCGGGCTCTACTGGGCTCTGTCGGGCTCTGTCGGGCTCTGTCGGGCCCTGTCGGGCTCTGTCGGGCTCTGTCGGCCTCTGTCGGGCTCTATTAGGCTCTGTCGGGTTCTACTGGGCTCTACTGGGCCCTGTCGGGCTCTGTCGGGCTCTGTCGGGCTCCGTCGGGCCCTGTCGGGCTCTGTCGGGCTCTACTGGGCCCTGTCGGGCCCTGTCGGGCTCTGTCGGGCTCTGTCGGGCTCTGTCGGGCCCTGTCGGGCCCTGTCGGGCTCTGTCGGGCTCTGTCGAGCTCTACTGGGCTCTGTCGGGCTCTGTCGGGCCCTGTCGGGCTCTGTTGGGCCCTGTCGGGTTCTGTCGGGCTCTGTCGGGCTCTGTCGGGCTCTATTGGGCCCTGTCGGGCTCTGGCGGGCTCTGTCGGGCTCTGTCGGGCCCTGTCAGGCTCTGTCGGGCTCTGTCGGGCTCTGTCGGGCCCTGTCGGGCTCTGTCGGGCCCTGTCGGGCCCTGTCGGGCTTTGTCGGGCTCTGTTGGGCTCTGTCGGGCTCTGTCGGGCTCTACTGGGCCCTGTCCGGCTCTGTCGGGCTCTGTCGGGCCCTGTCGGGCTCTGTCGGGCTCTGTCGGGCTCTACTGGGCCCTGTCGGGCTCTGTCGGGCCCTGTCGGGCCCTGTCGGGCTCTGTCGGGCTCTGTCGGGCTCTGTCGGGCCCTGTCGGGCCCTGTCGGGCTCTGTCGGGCCCTGTCGGGCTCTGTCGGGCTCTACTGGGCCCTGTCGGGCTCTGTCGGGCCCTGTTGGGCCCTGTCGGGCTCTGTCGGGCTCTGTCGAGCTCTACTGGGCTCTGTCGGGCTCTGTCGGGACCTGTCGGGCTCTGTCGGGCTCTGTCGGGCTCTGTCGGGCTCTACTGGGCTCTGTCGGGCTCTGTCGGGCTCTGTCGGGCCCTGTCGGGCTCTGTCGGGCTCTGCCGGGCTCTACTGGGCTCTGTCGGGCCCTGTCGGGCCCTGTCGGGCCCTGTCGGGCTCTGTCGGGCTCTGTCGGGCTCTGTCGGGCTCTACTGGGCTCTGTCGGGTTCTGTCGGGCTCTGTCGGGCTCTGTCGGGCCCTGTCGGGCTCTGTCGGGCTCTGTAGGGCCCTGTCGGGCTCTGTCGGGCTCTGTCGGGCTCTGTCGGGCTCTATTGGGCTCTGTCGGGTTCTACTGGGCTCTACTGGGCTCTGTCGGGCTCTGTCGGGCTCTGTCGGGCCCTGTCGGGCTCTGTCGGGCTCTACTGGGCCCTGTCGGGCCCTGTCGGGCTCTGTCGGGCTCTGTCGGGCCCTGTCGGGCCCTGTCGGGCTCTGTCGAGCTCTACTGGGCTCTGTCGGGCTCTGTCGGGCCCTGTCGGGCTCTGTCGGGCCCTGTCGGGCTCTGTCGGGCTCTGTCGGGCTCTACTGGGCCCTGTCGGGCTCTGGCGGGCTCTTTCGGGATCTGTCGGGCCCTGTCGGGCTCTGTCGGGCTCTGTCGGGCCCTGTCGGGCTCTGTCGGGCCCTGTCGGGCCCTGTCGGGCCCTGTCGGGCTCTGTCGGGCTCTGTCGGGCTCTGTCGGGCGCTGTCGGGCTCTACTGGGCTCTGTCGGGCTCTGTCGGGCCCTGTCGGGCTCTGTCGGGCTCTGTCGGGCTCTACTGGGCCCTGTCCGGCTCTGTCGGGCTCTGTCGGGCCCTGTCGGGCTCTGTCGGGCTCTGTCGGGCTCTGTCGGGCCCTGTCGGGCCCTGTCGGGCTCTGTCGGGCTCTGTCGGGCCCTGTCGGGCCCTGTCGGGCTCTGTCGGGCTCTGTCGGGCTCTACTGGGCCCTGTCCAGCTCTGTCGGGCTCTGTCGGGCCCTGTCGGGCCCTGTCGGGCTCTGTCGGGCTCTGTCGGGCTCTGTCCGGCTCTACTGGGCTCTGTCGGGCTCTGTCGGGCTCTACTGGGCCCTGTCCGGCTCTGTCGGGCTCTGTCGGGCCCTGTCGGGCTCTGTCGGGCTCTGTCGGGCTCTACTGGGCCCTGTCGGGCTCTGTCGGGCCCTGTCGGGCCCTGTCGGGCTCTGTCGGGCTCTGTCGGGCTCTGTCGGGCCCTGTCGGGCCCTGTCGGGCTCTGTCGGGCCCTGTCGGGCTCTGTCGGGCTCTACTGGGCCCTGTCGGGCTCTGTCGGGCCCTGTTGGGCCCTGTCGGGCTCTGTCGGGCTCTGTCGAGCTCTACTGGGCTCTGTCGGGCTCTGTCGTGCTCTGTCGGGCTCTGTCGGGCTCTGTCGGGCTCTGTCGGGCTCTACTGGGCTCTGTCGGGCTCTGTCGGGCTCTGTCGGGCCCTGTCGGGCTCTGTCGGGCTCTGTCGGGCTCTACTGGGCTCTGTCGGGCCCTGTCGGGCCCTGTCGGGCCCTGTCGGGCTCTGTCGGGCTCTGTCGGGCTCTGTCGGGCTCTACTGGGCTCTGTCGGGTTCTGTCGGGCTCTGTCGGGCTCTGTCGGGCCCTGTCGGGCTCTGTCGGGCTCTGTAGGGCCCTGTCGGGCTCTGTCGGGCTCTGTCGGGCTCTATTGGGCTCTGTCGGGTTCTACTGGGCTCTACTGGGCTCTGTCGGGCTCTGTCGTGCTCTGTCGGGCTCTGTCGGGCCCTGTCGGGCTCTGTCGGGCTCTACTGGGCCCTGTCGGGCCCTGTCGGGCTCTGTCGGGCTCTGTCGGGCCCTGTCGGGCCCTGTCGGGCTCTGTCGAGCTCTACTGGGCTCTGTCGGGCTCTGTCGGGCCCTGTCGGGCTCTGTCGGGCCCTGTCGGGCCCTGTCGGGCTCTGTCGGGCTCTACTGGGCCCTGTCGGGCTCTGGCGGGCTCTTTCGGGATCTGTCGGGCCCTGTCGGGCTCTGTCGGGCTCTGTCGGGCCCTGTCGGGCTCTGTCGGGCCCTGTCGGGCCCTGTCGGGCCCTGTCGGGCTCTGTCGGGCTCTGTCGGGCTCTGTCGGGCGCTGTCGGGCTCTACTGGGCTCTGTCGGGCTCTGTCGGGCCCTGTCGGGCTCTGTCGGGCTCTGTCGGGCTCTACTGGGCCCTGTCCGGCTCTGTCGGGCTCTGTCGGGCCCTGTCGGGCTCTGTCGGGCTCTGTCGGGCTCTGTCGGGCCCTGTCGGGCTCTGTCGGGCTCTGTCGGGCCCTGTCGGGCCCTGTCGGGCTCTGTCGGGCTCTGTCGGGCTCTTCTGGGCCCTGTCCAGCTCTGTCGGGCTCTGTCGGGCCCTGTCGGGCCCTGTCGGGCTCTGTCGGGCTCTGTCGGGCTCTGTCCGGCTCTACTGGGCTCTGTCGGGCTCTGTCGAGTTCTGTCGGGCCCTGTCGGGCCCTGTCGGGCCCTGTCGGGCTCTGTCGGGCTCTGTCGGGCTCTGTTGGGACCTGTCGGGCCCTGTCGAGCCCTGTCGGGCCCTGTCGGGCCCTGTCGGGCTCTGTCGGGCTATGTCGGGCTCTGTCGGGCTCTGTCGGGCTCTGTCGGGTTCTACTGGGCTCTACTGGGCCCTGTCGGGCTCTGTCGGGCTCTGTCGGGCTCTGTCGGGCTCTGTCGGGCTCTACTGGTCTCTGTCGGGCTCTGTCGGTCCCGGTCGGGCCCTGTCGGGCTCTGTCGGGCTCTGTCGGGCCCTGTCGGGCCCTGTCGGGCTCTGTCGGGCTCTGTCGGGCTCTACTGGGCCCTGTCGGGCCCTGTCGGGCTCTGTCGGGCTCTGTCGGGCTCTGTCGGGCTCTGTCGAGCTCTACTGGGCCCTGTCGGGCCCTGTCGGGCCCTGTCGGGCCCTGTCGGGCTCTGTCGGGCTCTGTCGGGCTCTGTCGGGCTCTACTGGGCCCTGTCGGGCCCTGTCGGGCTCTGTCGGGCCCTGTCGGGCTCTGTCGGGCCCTGTCGGGCCCTGTCGGGCTCTGTCGGGCTCTGTCGGGCCCTGTCGGGCTCTGTCGGGCCCTGTCGGGCTCTGGCGGGCTCTGTCGGGCTCTACCGGGCCCTGTCGGGCCCTGTCGGGCTCTGTCGGGCTCTGTCCGGCTCTGTCGGGCTCTGTCGGGCTCTACTGGGCCCTGTCGGGCTCTGTCGGGCCCTGTCGGGCTCTGTCGGGCTCTACTGGGCTCTACTGTTCCCTGTCGGGCTCTGTCGGGCTCTGTCGGGCCCTGTCGGGCCCTGTCAGGCTCTGTCGGGCTCTGTCGGGCTCTGTCGGGCTCTACTGGGCTCTGTCGGGCTCTGTCGGGACCTGTCGGGCTCTGTCGGGCTCTGTCGGGCCCTGTCGGGCCCTGTCGGGCTCTGTCGGGCTCTGTCGGGCCCTGTCGGGCTCTGTCGGGCTCTGTCGGGCTCTGTCGGGCTCTACTGGGCTCTACTGTTCCCTGTCGGGCCCTGTCGGGCTCTGTCAGGCTCTGTCGGGCTCTGTCGGGCTCTGTCGGGCTCTACTGGGCCTGTCGGGCTCTGTCGGGCTCTGTTGGGCTCTGTCGGGCTCTGTCGGGCCCTGTCGGGCCCTGTCGGGCTCTGTCGGGTTCTGTCGGGCCCTCTCGGGCCCTCTCGGGCCCTGTCGGGCTCTGTCGGGCTCTGTCGGGCTCTGTCGGGTTCTACTGGGCTCTGTCGGGCTCTGTCGGGCCCTGTCGGGCTCTGTCGGGCTCTGTCGGGCTCTACTGGGCTCTGTCGGGCTCTACTGGGCTCTACTATGCCCTGTCGGGCTCTGTCGGGCTCTGTCGGGCTCTGTCGGGCTCTACTGGGCTCTGTCGGGCTCTGTCGGGCCCTGTTGGGCTCTGTCGGGCTCTGTCGGGCTCTGTCGGGCTCTACTGGGCTCTGTTGGGCTCTACTGGGCTCTACTGGGGCCTGTCGTGCTCTGTCGGGCTCTGTCGGGCCCTGTCGGGCTCTGTCGGGCTCTGTCGGGCTCTGTCGGGCTCTACTGGGCTCTGTCGGGCTCTGTCGGGCCCTGTAGGGCCCTGTCGGGCTCTGGTCGGGCTCTGTCGGGCTCTACTGGGCCCTGTCGGGCCCTGTCGGGCTTTGTCGGGCTCTGTCGGGCTCTGTCGGGCTCTGTCGGGCTCTACTGGGCCCTGTCGGGCTCTGTTTGGATATGTCGGGCCCTGTCGGGCTCTGTCGGGCCCTGTCGGGCTCTGTCGGGCTCTGTCGGGCTCTGTCGGGCTCTACTGGGCCCTGTCGGGCTCTGTCGGGCCCTGTCGGGCTCTGTCGGGCTCTGTCGGGCTCTGGCGGGCTCTGTCGGGCTCTACTGGGCCCTGTCGGGCCCTGTCGGGCTCTGTCGGGCTCTGTCGGGCCCTGTCGGGCTCTGTCGGGCCCTGTCGGGCCCTGTCGGGCTCTGTCGGGCTCTGTCGGGCTCTGTCGGGCCCTGTCGGGCTCTGTCGGGCTTTGTCGGGCTCTGTCGGGCTCTACTGGGCTCTGTCGGGCTCTGTCGGGTTCTGTCGGGCTCTGTCGGGCTCTGTCGGGCCCTGTCGGGCCCTGTCGGGCCCTGTCGGGCTCTGTCGGGCTCTACTGGGCTCTGTCGGGCTCTGTCGGGCTCTGTCGGGCCCTGTCGGGCTCTGTCGGGCTCTGTCGGGCTCTATTGGGCTCTGTCGGGTTCTACTGGGCTCTACTGGGCCCTGTCGGGCTCTGTCGGGCCCTGTCGGGCTCTGTCGGGCCCTGTCGGGCTCTGTCGGGCTCTACTGGGCCCTGTCCGGCTCTGTCGGGCTCTGTCGGGCCCTGTCGGGCTCTGTCGGGCTCTGTCGGGCTCTGTCGGGCCCTGTCGGGCCCTGTCGGGCTCTGTCGGGCTCTGTCGGGCCCTGTCGGGCCCTGTCGGGCTCTGTCGGGCTCTGTCGGGCTCTGTCGGGCTCTACTGGGCCCTGTCCGGCTCTGTCGGGCCCTGTCGGGCCCTGTCGGGCCCTGTCGGGCTCTGTCGGGCTCTGTCGGGCTCTGTCCGGCTCTACTGGGCTTTGTCGGGCTCTGTCGAGTTCTGTCGGGCCCTGTCGGGCCCTGTCGGGCCCTGTCGGGCTCTGTCGGGCTCTGTCGGGCTCTGTTGGGACCTGTCGGGCCCTGTCGAGCCCTGTCGGGCCCTGTCGGGCCCTGTCGGGCTCTGTCGGGCTCTGTCGGGCTCTGTCGGGCTCTGTCGGGTTCTACTGGGCTCTACTGGGCCCTGTCGGGCTCTGTCGGGCTCTGTCGGGCTCTGTCGGGCTCTGTCGGGCTCTACTGGTCTCTGTCGGGCCCTGTCGGGCTCTGTCGGGCTCTGTCGGTCTCTGTCGGGCCCTGTCGGGCTCTGTCGGGCTCTGTCGGGCTCTACTGGGCCCTGTCGGGCCCTGTCGGGCTCTGTCGGGCCCTGTCGGGCTCTGTCGGGCCCTGTCGGGCCCTGTCGGGCTCTGTCGGGCTCTGTCGGGCTCTGTCGGGCCCTGTCGGGCTCTGTCGGGCTCTGTCGGGCCCTGTCGGGCTCTGGCGGGCTCTGTCGGGCTCTACCGGGCCCTGTCGGGCCCTGTCGGGCTCTGTCGGGCTCTGTCCGGCTCTGTCGGGCTCTGTCGGGCTCTACTGGGCCCTGTCGGGCTCTGTCGGGCCCTGTCGGGCTCTGTCGGGCTCTACTGGGCTCTACTGTTCCCTGTCGGGCTCTGTCGGGCTCTATCGGGCCCTGTCGGGCCCTGTCGGGCTCTGTCGGGCTCTGTCGGGCTCTGTCGGGCTCTACTGGGCTCTGTCGGGCTCTGTCGGGCCCTGTCGGGCTCTGTCGGGCTCTGTCGGGCCCTGTCGGGCCCTGTCGGGCTCTGTCGGGCTCTGTCGGGCCCTGTCGGGCTCTGTCGGGCTCTGTCGGGCTCTGTCGGGCTCTACTGGGCTCTACTGTTCCCTGTCGGGCCCTGTCGGGCTCTGTCAGGCTCTGTCGGGCTCTGTCGGGCTCTGTCGGGCTCTACTGGGCCCTGTCGGGCTCTGTCGGGCTCTGTTGGGCTCTGTCGGGCTCTGTCGGGCTCTGTCGGGCCCTGTCGGGCCCTGTCGGGCTCTGTCGGGTTCTGTCGGGCCCTCTCGGGCCCTCTCGGGCCTGTCGGGCTCTGTCGGGCTCTGTCGGACTCTGTCGGGTTCTACTGGGCTCTGTCGGGCTCTGTCGGGCCCTGTCGGGCTCTGTCGGGCTCTGTCGGGCTCTACTGGGCTCTGTCGGGCTCTACTGGGCTCTACTATGCCCTGTCGGGCTCTGTCGGGCTCTGTCGGGCTCTGTCGGGCTCTACTGGGCTCTGTTGGGCTCTACTGGGCTCTACTGGGGCCTGTCGTGCTCTGTCGGGCTCTGTCGGGCCCTGTCGGGCTCTGTCGGGCTCTGTCGGGCTCTGTCGGGCTCTACTGGGCTCTGTCGGGCTCTGTCGGGCCCTGTAGGGCCCTGTCGGGCTCTGTCGGGCTCTGTCGGGCTCTGTCGGGCCCTGTCGGGCCCTGTCGGGCTTTGTCGGGCTCTGTCGGGCTCTGTCGGGCTCTGTCGGGCTCTACTGGGCCCTGTCGGGCTCTGTTTGGATATGTCGGGCCCTGTCGGGCTCTGTCGGGCCCTGTCGGGCTCTGTCGGGCTCTGTCGGGCTCTGTCGGGCTCTACTGGGCCCTGTCGGGCTCTGTCGGGCCCTGTCGGGCTCTGTCGGGCTCTGTCGGGCTCTGGCGGGCTCTGTCGGGCTCTACTGGGCCCTGTCGGGCCCTGTCGGGCTCTGTCGGGCTCTGTCGGGCCCTGTCGGGCTCTGTCGGGCCCTGTCGGGCCCTGTCAGGCTCTGTCGGGCTCTGTCGGGCTCTGTCGGGCCCTGTCGGGCTCTGTCGGGCTTTGTCGGGCTCTGTCGGGCTCTACTGGGCTCTGTCGGGCTCTGTCGGGTTCTGTCGGGCTCTGTCGGGCTCTGTCGGGCCCTGTCGGGCCCTGTCGGGCCCTGTCGGGCTCTGTCGGGCTCTGTCGGGCTCTGTCGGGCTCTGTCGGGCCCTGTCGGGCTCTGTCGGGCTCTGTCGGGCTCTATTGGGCTCTGTCGGGTTCTACTGGGCTCTACTGGGCCCTGTCGGGCTCTGTCGGGCTCTGTCGGGCTCCGTCGGGCCCTGTCGGGCTCTGTCGGGCTCTACTGGGCCCTGTCGGGCCCTGTCAGGCTCTGTCGGGCTCTGTCGGGCCCTGTCGGGCCCTGTCGGGCTCTGTCGGGCTCTGTCGAGCTCTACTGGGCTCTGTCGGGCTCTGTCGGGCCCTGTCGGGCTCTGTCGGGCTCTGTCGGGCTCTACTGGGCCCTGTCGGGCTCTGGCGGGCTCTGTCGGGCTCTGTCGGGCCATGTCAGGCTCTCTCGGGCTCTGTCGGGCTCTGTCGGGCCCTGTCGGGCTCTGTCGGGCCCTGTCGGGCCCTGTCGGGCTTTGTCGGGTTCTGTCGGGCTCTGTCGGGCTCTGTCGGGCTCTACTGGGCCCTGTCCGGCTCTGTCGGGCTCTGTCGGGCCCTGTCGGGCTCTGTCGGGCTCTGTCGGGCTCTACTGGGCCCTGTCCGGCTCTGTCGGGCTCTGTCGGGCCCTGTCGGGCTCTGTCGGGCTCTGTCGGGCTCTGTCGGGCTCTACTGGGCTCTGTCGGGCTCTGTCGGGTTCTGTCGGGCCCTGTCGGGCCCTGTCGGGCCCTGTCGGGCTCTGTCGGGCTCTGTCGGGCTCTGTTGGGACCTGTCGGGCCCTGTCGAGCTCTGTCGGGCCCTGTCGGTCCCTGTCGGGCCCTGTCGGGCTCTGTCGGGCCCTGTCGGGCCCTGTCGGGCTCTGTCGGGCTCTGTCGGGCTCTGACGGGTTCTACTGGGCTCTACTGGGCCCTGTCGGGCCCTGTCGGGCTCTGTCGGGCTCTGTCGGGCCCTGTTGGGCCCTGTCGGGCTCTGTCGGGCTCTGTCGGGCCCTGTCGGGCTCTGTCGGGCTCTGTCGGGCTCTACTGGGCCCTGTCGGGCCCTGTCGGGGCCTGTCGGGCCCTGTCGGGCTCTGTCGGGCTCTGTCGAGCTCTACTGGTCTCTGTCGGGCTCTGTCGGGCCCGGTCGGGCTCTGTCGGGCTCTGTCGGGCTCTGTCGGGCCCTGTCGGGCCCTGTCGGGCTCTGTCGGGCTCTGTCGGGCTCTACTGGGCCCTGTCGGGCCCTGTCGGGCCCTGTCGGGCTCTGTCGGGCTCTGTCGAGCTCTACTGGGCTCTGTCGGGCTCTGTCGGGCCCTGTCAGGCTCTGTCGGGCTCTGTCGGGCTCTGTCGGGCTCTACTGGGCCCTGTCGGGCTCTGTCGGGCTCTGTCGGGCCCTGTCGGGCTCTGTCGGGCTCTGTCGGGCCTTGTCGGGCTCTGTCGGGCTCTGTCGGGCTCTGTCGGGCCCTGTCGGGCTCTGGCGGGCTCTGTCGGGCTCTACCGGGCCCTGTCGGGCCCTGTCGGGCTCTGTCGGGCTCTGTCGGGCCCTGTCGGGCTCTGTCGGGCTCTGTCGGGCTCTGTCGGGCTCTATTGGGCTTTGTCGGGTTCTACTGGGCTCTACTGGGCCCTGTCGGGCTCTGTCGGGCTCTGTCGGGCTCTACTGGGCTCTGTCGGGCCCTGTCGGGCCCTGTCGGGCTCTGTCGGGCTCTGTCGGGCTCTGTCGGGCTCTACTGGGCTCTGTCGGGCTCTGTCGGACCCTGTCGGGCCCTGTCGGGCTCTGTCGGGCTCTGTCGGACCCTGTCAGGCCCTGTCGGGCTCTGTCGGGCTCTGTCGGGCTCTACTGGGCCCTGTCGGGCTCTGTCGGGCTCTGTCGAGCTCTACTGGGCTCTGTCGGGCTCTGTCGGGCACTGTCGGGTTCTGTCGGGCCCTGTCGGGCTCTGTCGGGCTCTGTCGAGCTCTACTGGGCTCTGTCGGGCTCTGTCGGGCCCTGTCGGGCTCTGTCGGGCCCTGTCGGGCTCTGTCGGGCTCTGTCGGGCTCTACTGGGCCCTGTCGGGCTCTGTCGGGCTCTGTCGGGCTCTGTCGGGCCCTGTCGGGCTCTGTCGGGCCCTGTCGGGCCCTCTCGGGCTTTGTCGGGCTCTGTCGGGCTCTGTCGGGCTGTACTGGGCCCTGTCGGGCTCTGTCGGGCTCTGTCGGGCCCTGTCGGGCTCTGTCGGGCCCTGTCGGGCTCTGCCGGGCTCTGTCGGGCTCTGTCGGGCTCTACTGGGCCTGTCGGGCTCTGTCGGGCTCTGTCGGGCTCTACTGGGCTCTGTCGGGCTCTGTCAGGTTCTGTCGGGCTCTGTCGGGCCCTGTCGGGCCCTGTCGGGCTCTGTCGGGCTCTGTTGGGCTCTGTCGGGCTCTGTCGGGCCCTGTCGGGCCCTGTCGAGCTCTGTCGGGCCCTGTTGGGCCCTGTCGGGCTCTGTCGGGTCCTGTCGGGCCCTGTCGGGCTCTGTCGGGCCCTGTTGGGCCCTGTCGGGCTCTGTCGGGTCCTGTCGGGCCCTGTCGGGCTCTGTCGGGCCCTGTTGGGCCCTGTCGGGCTCTGTCGGGCTCTGTCGGGCCCTGTCGGGCCCTGTCGGACTCTTTCGGGCTCTGTCGGGCTCTGTCGGGTTCTACTGGGCTCTACTGGGCCCTGTCGGGCTCTGTCGGGCTCTGTCGGGCTCTGTCGGGCCCTGTCGGGCTCTGTCGGGCTCGGTCGGGCTCTGTCGGGCTCTGTCGGGCTCTGTCGGGCTCTGTCGGGCTCTGTCGGGCCCTGTCGGGCTCTGTCGGGCCCTGTCGGGCCCTGTCGGGCTCTGTCGGGCTCTACTGGTCTCTGGCGGGCTCTGTCGGGCTCTGTCGGGCCCTGTCAGGCTCTCTCGGGCTCTGTCGGGCTCTGTCGGGCCCTGTCTGGCTCTGTCGGGCCCTGTCGGGCCCTGTCGGGCTTTGTCGGGTTCTGTCGGGCTCTGTCGGGCTCTGTCGGGCTCTACTGGGCCCTGTCCGGCTCTGTCGGGCTCTGTCGGGCCCTGTCGGGCTCTGTCGGGCTCTGTCGGGCTCTACTGGGCCCTGTCCGGCTCTGTCGGGCTCTGTCGGGCCCTGTCGGGCTCTGTCGGGCTCTGTCGGGCTCTGTCGGGCTCTACTGGGCTCTGTCGGGCTCTGTCGGGTTCTGTCGGGCCCTGTCGGGCCCTGTCGGGCCCTGTCGGGCTCTGTCGGGCTCTGTCGGGCTCTGTTGGGACCTGTCGGGCCCTGTCGAGCTCTGTCGGGCCCTGTCGGTCCCTGTCGGGCCCTGTCGGGCTCTGTCGGGCCCTGTCGGGCCCTGTCGGGCTCTGTCGGGCTCTGTCGGGCTCTGTCGGGCTCTGACGGGTTCTACTGGGCTCTACTGGGCCCTGTCGGGCCCTGTCGGGCTCTGTCGGGCCCTGTCGGGCCCTGTCGGGCTCTGTCGGGCTCTGTCGGGCTCTGTCGGGCCCTGTCGGGCCCTGTCGGGCTCTGTCGGGCTCTGTCGAGCTCTACTGGGCTCTGTCGGGCTCTGTCGGGCCCTGTCAGGCTCTGTCGGGCTCTGTCGGGCTCTGTCGGGCTCTACTGGGCCCTGTCGGCTCTGTCGGGCTCTGTCGGGCTCTGTCGGGCTCTGTCGGGCTCTGTCGGGCTCTACTGGGCCCTGTCGGGCTCTGTCGGGCTCTGTCGGGCTCTGTCGGGCTCTGTCGGGCTCTGTCGGGCCCTGTCGGGCTCTGGCGGGCTCTGTCGGGCTCTACCGGGCCCTGTCGGGCCCTGTCGGGCTCTGTCGGGCCCTGTCGGGCTCTGTCGGGCTCTGTCGGGCTCTACTGGGCTCTGTCGGGCTCTGTCGGGCCCTGTCGGGCTCTGTCGGGCTCTGTCGGGCTCTGTCGGGCTCTACTGGGCTCTGTCGGGCTCTGTCGGACCCTGTCGGGCCCTGTCGGGCTCTGTCGGGCTCTGTCGGACCCTGTCAGGCCCTGTCGGGCTCTGTCGGGCTCTGTCGGGCTCTACTGGGCCCTGTCGGGCCCTGTCGGGCTCTGTCGGGCTCTGTCGAGCTCTACTGGGCTCTGTCGGGCTCTGTCGGGCCCTGTCGGGCTCTGTCGGGCCCTGTCGGGCTCTGTCGGGCTCTGTCGAGCTCTACTGGGCTCTGTCGGGCTCTGTCGGGCCCTGTCGGGCTCTGTCGGGCCCTGTCGGGCTCTGTCGGGCTCTGTCGGGCTCTACTGGGCCCTGTCGGGCTCTGTCGGGCTCTGTCGGGCTCTGTCGGGCCCTGTCGGGCTCTGTCGGGCCCTGTCGGGCCCTCTCGGGCTTTGTCGGGCTCTGTCGGGCTCTGTCGGGCTGTACTGGGCCCTGTCGGGCTCTGTCGGGCTCTGTCGGGCCCTGTCGGGCTCTGTCGGGCCCTGTCGGGCTCTGCCGGGCTCTGTCGGGCTCTGTCGGGCTCTACTGGGCCCTGTCGGGCTCTGTCGGGCTCTGTCGGGCTCTACTGGGCTCTGTCGGGCTCTGTCGGGTTCTGTCGGGCTCTGTCGGGCCCTGTCGGGCCCTGTCGGGCTCTGTCGGGCTCTGTTGGGCTCTGTCGGGCTCTGTCGGGCCCTGTCGGGCCTGTCGAGCTCTGTCGGGCCCTGTTGGGCCCTGTCGGGCTCTGTCGGGTCCTGTCGGGCCCTGTCGGGCTCTGTCGGGCCCTGTTGGGCCCTGTCGGGCTCTGTCGGGTCCTGTCGGGCCCTGTCGGGCTCTGTCGGGCCCTGTTGGGCCCTGTCGGGCTCTGTCGGGCCCTGTCGGGCCCTGTCGGGCCCTGTCGGACTCTGTCGGGCTCTGTCGGGCTCTGTCGGGTTCTACTGGGCTCTACTGGGCCCTGTCGGGCTCTGTCGGGCTCTGTCGGGCTCTGTCGGGCCCTGTCGGGCTCTGTCGGGCTCGGTCGGGCTCTGTCGGGCTCTGTCGGGCTCTGTCGGGCTCTACTGGTCTCTGTCGGGCTCTGTCGGGCTCTGTCGGGCCCTGTCGGGCTCTGTCGGGCTCTGTCGGGCCCTGTCGGGCCCTGTCGGGCTATGTCGGGCTCTGTCGAGCTCTACTGGGCTCTGTCGGGCTCTGTCGGGCTCTGTCGGGCTCTGTCGGGCTCTGTCGGGCTCTACTGGGCCCTGTCGGGCTCTGTCGGGCCCTGTCGGGCCCTGTCGGGCTCTGTCGGGCTCTGTCGGGCTCTGTCGGGCTCTGTCGGGCCCTGTCGGGCTCTGTCGGGCTCTGTCGGGCCCTGTCGGGCTCTGTCGGGATCTACTGGGCCCTGTCGGGCTCTGTCGGGCCCTGTTGGGCTCTGTCGGGCTCTGTCGGGCTCTGTCGAGCTCTACTGGGCTCTGTCGGGCTCTGTCGGGACCTGTCGGGCTCTGTCGGGCTCTGTCGGGCTCTGTCGGGCTCTGTCGGGCTCTGTCGGGCTCTACTGGGCTCTGTCGGGTTCTGTCGGGCTCTGTCGGGCTCTGTCGGGCCCTGTCGGGCTCTGTCGGCTCTGTCGGGCTCTACTGGGCTCTGTCGGGCTCTGTCGGGCTCTGTCGGGCCCTGTCGGGCCCTGTCGGGCTCTACTGGGCTCTGTCGGGTTTCTGTCGGGCTCTGTCGGGCTCTGTCGGGCCCTGTCGGGCTCTGTCGGGCTCTGTCGGGCCCTGTCGGGCTCTGTCGGGCTCTGTCGGGCTCTGTCGGGCTCTACTGGGCCCTGTCGGGCCCTGTCGGGCCCTGTCGAGCTCTGTCGGGCTCTGTCGGGCTCTGTCGGGCTCTGTCGGGCTCTACTGGGCTCTGTCGGGTTCTGTCGGGTTCTGTCGGGCTCTGTCGGGCTCTGTCAGGCCCTGTCGGGCTCTGCCGGGCTCTGTCGGGCTCTGTCGGGCTCTACTGGGCCCTGTCGGGCTCTGTCGGGCTCTGTCGGGCTCTGTCGGGCTCTACTGGGCTCTGTCGGGTTCTGTCGGCTTCTGTCGGGCTCTGTCGGGGCCCTGTCTGGCTCTGTCGGGCTCTGTTGGGCTCTGTCGGGCTCTGTCGGGCCCTGTCGGGCCCTGTCGAGCTCTGTCGGGCTCTGTCGGGCCCTGTCGGGCTCTGTCGGGCCCTGTTGGGCCCTGTCGGGCTCTGTCGGGCCCTGTCGGGCCCTGTCGGGCCCTGTCGGACTCTGTCGGGCTCTGTCGGGCTCTGTCGGGCTCTGTCGGGTTCTACTGGGCTCTACTGGGCCCTGTCGGGCTCTGTCGGGCTCGGTCGGGCCCTGTCGGGCTCTGTCGGGCCCTGTCGGGCCCTGTCGGGCTCTGTCGGGCTCTGTCGGGCTCTGTCGGGCTCTACTGGTCTCTGTCGGGCTCTGTCGGGCCCTGTCGGGCCCTGTCGGGCTCTGTTGGGCTCTGTCGGGCCCTGTCGGGCCCTGTCGGGCTTTGTCGGGCTCTGTCGGGCTCTACTGGGCCCTGTCGGGCCCTGTCGGGCTCTGTCGGGCTCTGTCGGGCTCTGTCGAGCTCTACTGGGCTCTGTCGGGCTCTGTCGGGCCCTGTCGGGCTCTGTCGGGCCCTGTCGGGCTCTGTCGGGCTCTGTCGGGCTCTACTGGGCCCTGTCGGGCTCTGTCGGGCTCTGTCGGGCTCTGTCGGGCCCTGTCGGGCTCTGTCGGGCCCTGTCGGGCCCTCTCGGGCTTTGTCGGGCTCTGTCGGGCTCTGTCGGGCTGTACTGGGCGTGTCGGGCTCTGTCGGGCTCTGTCGGGCCCTGTCGGGCTCTGTCGGGCCCTGTCGGGCTCTGCCGGGCTCTGTCGGGCTCTGTCGGGCTCTACTGGGCCCTGTCGGGCTCTGTCGGGCTCTGTCGGGCTCTACTGGGCTCTGTCGGGCTCTGTCGGGTTCTGTCGGGCTCTGTCGGGCCCTGTCGGGCCCTGTCGGGCTCTGTCGGGCTCTGTTGGGCTCTGTCGGGCTCTGTCGGGCCCTGTCGGGCCCTGTCGAGCTCTGTCGGGCCCTGTTGGGCCCTGTCGAGCTCTGTCGGGCCCTGTTGGGCCCTGTCGGGCTCTGTCGGGTCCTGTCGGGCCCTGTCGGGCTCTGTCGGGCCCTGTTGGGCCCTGTCGGGCTCTGTCGGGCCCTGTCGGGCCCTGTCGGACTCTGTCGGGCTCTGTCGGGCTCTGTCGGGTTCTACTGGGCTCTACTGGGCCCTGTCGGGCTCTGTCGGGCTCTGTCGGGCTCTGTCGGGCCCTGTCGGGCTCTGTCGGGCTCGGTCGGGCTCTGTCGGGCTCTGTCGGGCTCTGTCGGGCTCTGTCGGGCTCTACTGGTCTCTGTCGGGCTCTGTCGGGCCCTGTCGGGCTCTGTCGGGCTCTGTCGGGCCAAGTCGGGCCCTGTCGGGCTATGTCGGGCTCTGTCGAGCTCTACTGGGCTCTGTCGGGCTCTGTCGGGCTCTGTCGGGCTCTGTCGGGCTCTGTCGGGCTCTACTGGGCCCTGTCGGGCTCTGTCGGGCCCTGTCGGGCCCTGTCGGGCTCTGTCGGGCTCTGTCGGGCTCTGTCGGGCCAAGTCGGGCCCTGTCGGGCTATGTCGGGCTCTGTCGAGCTCTACTGGGCTCTGTCGGGCTCTGTCGGGCTCTGTCGGGCTCTGTCGGGCTCTGTCGGGCTCTACTGGGCTCTGTCGGGTTCTGTCGGGCTCTGTCGGGCTCTGTCGGGCCCTGTCGGGCTCTGTCGGGCTCTGTCGGGCTCTACTGGGCTCTGTCGGGCTCTGTCGGGCCCTGTCGGGCCCTGTCGGGCCCTGTCGGGCCCTGTCGGGCTCTGTCGGGCTCTGTCGGGCCCTGTCGAGCTCTGTCGGGCTCTGTCGGGCTCTGTCGGGCTCTACTGGGCTCTGTCGGGTTCTGTCGGGCTCTGTCGGGCTCTGTCGGGCCCTGTCGGGCTCTGTCGGGCTCTGTCGGGCCCTGTCGGGCTCTGTCGGGCTCTGTCGGGCTCTGTCGGGCTCTACTGGGCCCTGTCGGGCCCTGTCGGGCCCTGTCGAGCTCTGTCGGGCTCTGTCGGGCTCTGTCGGGCTCTGTCGGGCTCTACTGGGCTCTGTCGGGTTCTGTCGGGTTCTGTCGGGCTCTGTCGGGCTCTGTCAGGCCCTGTCGGGCTCTGCCGGGCTCTGTCGGGCTCTGTCGGGCTCTACTGGGCCCTGTCGGGCTCTGTCGGGCTCTGTCGGGCTCTGTCGGGCTCTACTGGGCTCTGTCGGGTTCTGTCGGCTTCTGTCGGGCTCTGTCGGGCCCTGTCTGGCTCTGTCGGGCTCTGTTGGGCTCTGTCGGGCTCTGTCGGGCCCTGTCGGGCCCTGTCGAGCTCTGTCGGGCTCTGTCGGGCCCTGTCGGGCTCTGTCGGGCCCTGTTGGGCCCTGTCGGGCTCTGTCGGGCCCTGTCGGGCCCTGTCGGGCCCTGTCGGACTCTGTCGGGCTCTGTCGGGCTCTGTCGGGCTCTGTCGGGTTCTACTGGGCTCTACTGGGCCCTGTCGGGCTCTGTCGGGCTCGGTCGGGCCTGTCGGGCTCTGTCGGGCCCTGTCGGGCCCTGTCGGGCTCTGTCGGGCTCTGTCGGGCTCTGTCGGGCTCTACTGGTCTCTGTCGGGCTCTGTCGGGCCCTGTCGGGCCCTGTCGGGCTCTGTTGGGCTCTGTCGGGCCCTGTCGGGCCCTGTCGGGCTTTGTCGGGCTCTGTCGGGCTCTACTGGGCCCTGTCGGGCCCTGTCGGGCTCTGTCGGGCTCTGTCGGGCTCTGTCGAGCTCTACTGGGCTCTGTCGGGCTCTGTCGGGCCCTGTCGGGCTCTGTCGGGCCCTGTCGGGCTCTGTCGGGCTCTGTCGGGCTCTACTGGGCCCTGTCGGGCTCTGTCGGGCTCTGTCGGGCTCTGTCGGGCCCTGTCGGGCTCTGTCGGGCCCTGTCGGGCCCTCTCGGGCTTTGTCGGGCTCTGTCGGGCTCTGTCGGGCTGTACTGGGCGTGTCGGGCTCTGTCGGGCTCTGTCGGGCCCTGTCGGGCTCTGTCGGGCCCTGTCGGGCTCTGCCGGGCTCTGTCGGGCTCTGTCGGGCTCTACTGGGCCCTGTCGGGCTCTGTCGGGCTCTGTCGGGCTCTACTGGGCTCTGTCGGGCTCTGTCGGGTTCTGTCGGGCTCTGTCGGGCCCTGTCGGGCCCTGTCGGGCTCTGTCGGGCTCTGTTGGGCTCTGTCGGGCTCTGTCGGGCCCTGTCGGGCCCTGTCGAGCTCTGTCGGGCCCTGTTGGGCCCTGTCGAGCTCTGTCGGGCCCTGTTGGGCCCTGTCGGGCTCTGTCGGGTCCTGTCGGGCCCTGTCGGGCTCTGTCGGGCCCTGTTGGGCCCTGTCGGGCTCTGTCGGGCCCTGTCGGGCCCTGTCGGACTCTGTCGGGCTCTGTCGGGCTCTGTCGGGTTCTACTGGGCTCTACTGGGCCCTGTCGGGCTCTGTCGGGCTCTGTCGGGCTCTGTCGGGCCCTGTCGGGCTCTGTCGGGCTCGGTCGGGCTCTGTCGGGCTCTGTCGGGCTCTGTCGGGCTCTGTCGGGCTCTACTGGTCTCTGTCGGGCTCTGTCGGGCCCTGTCGGGCTCTGTCGGGCTCTGTCGGGCCAAGTCGGGCCCTGTCGGGCTATGTCGGGCTCTGTCGAGCTCTACTGGGCTCTGTCGGGCTCTGTCGGGCTCTGTCGGGCTCTGTCGGGCTCTGTCGGGCTCTACTGGGCCCTGTCGGGCTCTGTCGGGCCCTGTCGGGCCCTGTCGGGCTCTGTCGGGCTCTGTCGGGCTCTGTCGGGCCCTGTCGGGCCCTGTCGGGATCTGTCGGGCTCTGTCGGGCCCTGTCGGGCTCTGTCGGGCTCTACTGGGCCCTGTCGGGCTCTGTCGGGCCCTGTTGGGCTCTGTCGGGCTCTGTCGGGCTCTGTCGAGCTCTACTGGGCTCTGTCGGGCTCTGTCGGGCTCTGTCGGGCTCTGTCGGGCTCTGTCGGGCTCTACTGGGCTCTGTCGGGTTCTGTCGGGCTCTGTCGGGCTCTGTCGGGCCTGTCGGGCTCTGTCGGGCTCTGTCGGGCTCTACTGGGCTCTGTCGGGCCCTGTCGGGCCCTGTCGGGCCCTGTCGGGCTCTGTCGGGCTCTGTCGGGCTCTGTCGGGCCCTGTCGAGCTCTGTCGGGCTCTGTCGGGCTCTGTCGGGCTCTACTGGGCTCTGTCGGGTTCTGTCGGGCTCTGTCGGGCTCTGTCGGGCTCTGTCGGGCCCTGTCGGGCTCTGTCGGGCTCTGTCGGGCTCTGTCGGGCCCTGTCGGGCTCTGTCGGGCTCCGTCGGGCTCTGTCGGGCTCTACTGGGCCCTGTCGGGCCCTGTCGGGCCCTGTCGAGCTCTGTCGGGCTCTGTCGGGCTCTGTCGGGCTCTGTCGGGCTCTACTGGGCTCTGTCGGGTTCTGTCGGGTTCTGTCGGGCTCTGTCGGGCTCTGTCAGGCCCTGTCGGGCTCTGCCGGGCTCTGTCGGGCTCTGTCGGGCTCTACTGGGCCCTGTCGGGCTCTGTCGGGCTCTGTCGGGCTCTGTCGGGCTCTGTCGGGCTCTACTGGGCTCTGTCGGGTTCTGTCGGCTTCTGTCGGGCTCTGTCGGGCCCTGTCTGGCTCTGTCGGGCTCTGTTGGGCTCTGTCGGGCTCTGTCGGGCCCTGTCGGGCCCTGTCGAGCTCTGTCGGGCTCTGTCGGGCCCTGTCGGGCTCTGTCGGGCCCTGTTGGGCCCTGTCGGGCTCTGTCGGGCCCTGTCGGGCCCTGTCGGGCCCTGTCGGACTCTGTCGGGCTCTGTCGGGCTCTGTCGGGCTCTGTCGGGTTCTACTGGGCTCTACTGGGCCCTGTCGGGCTCTGTCGGGCTCGGTCGGGCCCTGTCGGGCTCTGTCGGGCCCTGTCGGGCCCTGTCGGGCTCTGTCGGGCTCTGTCGGGCTCTGTCGGGCTCTACTGGTCTCTGTCGGGCTCTGTCGGGCCCTGTCGGGCCCTGTCGGGCTCTGTTGGGCTCTGTCGGGCCCTGTCGGGCCCTGTCGGGCTTTGTCGGGCTCTGTCGGGCTCTACTGGGCCCTGTCGGGCCCTGTCGGGCTCTGTCGGGCTCTGTCGAGCTCTACTGGGCTCTGTCGGGCTCTGTCGGGCCCTGTCGGGCTCTGTCGGGCTCTGTCGGGCTCTGTCGGGCTCTACTGGGCCCTGTCGGGCTCTGTCGGGCCCTGTCGGGCTCTGTCGGGCTCTGTCGGGCCCTGTCGGGCCCTGTCGGGCCCTGTCGGGCTCTGTCGGGCTCTGTCGGGCCCTGTCGGGCTCTGTCGGGCTCTACTGGGCCCTGTCGGGCTCCGTCGGGCCCTGTCGGGCCCTGTCGGGCTCTGTCGGGCTCTGTCGAGCTCTACTGGGCTCTGTCGGGCTCTGTCGGGCCCTGTCGGGCTCTGTCGGGCTCTGTCGGGCTCTGGCGGGCTCTGTCGGGCTCTACTGGGCCCTGTCGGGCCCTGTCGGGCCCTGTCGGCTCTGTCGGGCTCTGTCGGGCCCTGTCGGGCTCTGTCGGGCCCTGTCGGGCCCTGTCGGGCTCTGTCGGGCTCTGTCGGGCTCTGTCGGGCACTGTCGGGCTCTGTCGGGCTTTGTCGGGCTCTGTCGGGCTCTACCGGTCTCTGTCGGGCTCTGTCGGGTTCTGTCGGGCTCTGTCGGGCTCTGTCGGGCCCTGTCGGGCCCTGTCGGGCTCTGTCGGGCTCTGTCGGGCTCTGTCGGGCCCTGTCGAGCTCTGTCGGGCTCTGTCGGGCTCTACTGGGCTCTGTCGGGCTCTGTCGGGCTCTGTCGGGCCCTGTCGGGCTCTGTCGGGCTCTGTCGGGCTCTGTCGGGCTCTATTGGGCTCTGTCGGGTTCTACTGGGCTCTACTGGGCCCTGTCGGGCTCTGTCGGGCTCTGTCGGGCTCCGTCGGGCCCTGTCGGGCTCTGTCGGGCTCTACTGGGCCCTGTCGGGCCCTGTCGGGCTCTGTCGGGCTCTGTCGGGCCTGTCGGGCCTGTCGGGCTCTGTCGGGCTCTGTCGAGCTCTGTCGAGCTCTACTGGGCTCTGTCGGGCTCTGTCGGGCCCTGTCGGGCTCTGTCGGGCCCTGTCGGGCTCTGTCGGGCTCTGTCGGGCTCTGTCGGGCTCTATTGGGCCCTGTCGGGCTCTGGCGGGCTCTGTCGGGCTCTACTGGGCCCTGTCAGGCTCTGTCGGGCTCTGTCGGGCTCTGTCGGGCCCTGTCGGGCTCTGTCGGGCCCTGTCGGGCCCTGTCGGGCTTTGTCGGGCTCTGTCGGGCTCTGTCGGGCTCTGTCGGGCTCTACTGGGCCCTGTCGGGGCTCTGTCGGGCCCTGTCGGGCTCTGTCGGGCTCTGTCGGGCTCTACTGGGGCCCTGTCGGGCTCTGTCGGGCCCTGTCGGGCCCTGTCGGGCTCTGTCGGGCTCTGTCGGGCTCTGTCGGGCCCTGTCGGGCCCTGTCGGGCTCTGTCGGGCTCTGTCGGGCCCTGTCGGGCTCTGTCGGGCTCTACTGGGCCCTGTCGGGCTCTGTCGGGCCCTGTTGGGCCCTGTCGGGCTCTGTCGGGCTCTGTCGAGCTCTACTGGGCTCTGTCGGGCTCTGTCGGGACCTGTCGGGCTCTGTCGGGCTCTGTCGGGCTCTGTCGGGCTCTGTCGGGCTCTACTGGGCTCTGTCGGGTTCTGTCGGGCTCTGTCGGGCTCTGTCGGGCCCTGTCGGGCTCTGTAGGGCTCTGTCGGGCTCTACTGGGCTCTGTCGGGCTCTGTCGGGCCCTGTCGGGCCCTGTCGGGCCCTGTCGGGCTCTGTCGGGCTCTGTCGGGCTCTACTGGGCTCTGTCGGGTTCTGTCGGGCTCTGTCGGGCTCTGTCGGGCCCTGTCGGGCTCTGTCGGGCTCTGTAGGGCCCTGGTCCGGGCTCTGTCGGGCTCTGTCGGGCTCTGTCGGGCTCTATTGGGCTCTGTCGGGTTCTACTGGGCTCTACTGGGCTCTGTCGGGCTCTGTCGGGCTCTGTCGGGCCCTGTCGGGCCCTGTCGGGCTCTGTCGAGCTCTACTGGGCTCTGTCGGGCTCTGTCGGGCCCTGTCGGGCTCTGTCGGGCCCTGTCGGGCTCTGTCGGGCTCTGTCGGGCTCTACTGGGCCCTGTCGGGCTCTGGCGGGCTCTTTCGGGATCTGTCGGGCCCTGTCGGGCTCTGTCGGGCTCTGTCGGGCCCTGTCGGGCTCTGTCGGGCCCTGTCGGGACCTGTCGGGCCCTGTCGGGCTTTGTCGGGCTCTGTCGGGCTCTGTCGGGCGCTGTCGGGCTCTACTGGGCTCTGTCGGGCTCTGTCGGGCCCTGTCGGGCTCTGTCGGGCTCTGTCGGGCTCTACTGGGCCCTGTCCGGCTCTGTCGGGCTCTGTCGGGCCCTGTCGGGCTCTGTCGGGCTCTGTCGGGCTCTGTCGGGCCCTGTCGGGCTCTGTCCGGGCTCTGTCGGGCCCTGTCGGGCCCTGTCGGGCTCTGTCGGGCTCTGTCGGGCTCTGTCGGGCTCTACTGGGCCCTGTCCGGCTCTGTCGGGCTCTGTCGGGCCCTGTCGGGCCCTGTCGGGCTCTGTCGGGCTCTTCGGGCTCTGTCCGGCTCTACTGGGCTCTGTCGGGCTCTGTCGAGTTCTGTCGGGCCCTGTCGGGCCCTGTCGGGCCCTGTCGGGCTCTGTCGGGCTCTGTCGGGCTCTGTTGGGACCTGTCGGGCCCTGTCGAGCCCTGTCGGGCCCTGTCGGGCTCTGTCGGGCTCTGTCGGGCTCTGTCGGGCTCTGTCGGGTTCTACTGGGCTCTACTGGGCCCTGTCGGGCTCTGTCGGGCTCTGTCGGGCTCTGTCGGGCTCTGTCGGGCTCTACTGGTCTCTGTCGGGCTCTGTCGGTCCCGGTCGGGCCCTGTCGGGCTCTGTCTAGCTCTGTCGGGCCCTGTCGGGCCCTGTCGGGCTCTGTCGGGCTCTATCGGGCTCTACTGGGCCCTGTCGGGCCCTGTCGGGCTCTGTCGGGCTCTGTCGGGCTCTGTCGAGCTCTACTGGGCTCTGTCGGGCCCTGTCGGGCCCTGTCGGGCTCTGTCGGGCTCTGTCGGGCTCTGTCGGGCTCTACTGGGCCCTGTCGGGCCCTGTCGGGCTCTGTCGGGCCCTGTCGGGCTCTGTCGGGCCCTGTCGGGCCCTGTCGGGCTCTGTCGGGCTCTGTCGGCTCTGTCGGGCCCTGTCGGGCTCTGTCGGGCTCTGTCGGGCCCTGTCGGGCTCTGGCGGCTCTGTTCGGGCTCTACCGGGCCCTGTCGGGCCCTGTCGGGCTCTGTCGGGCTCTGTCCGGCTCTGTCGGGCTCTGTCGGCTCTACTGGCCCTGTCGGGCTCTGTCGGGCCCTGTCGGGCTCTGTCGGGCTCTGTCGGGCTCTGTCGGGCTCTACTGGGCTCTACTGTTCACTGTCGGGCTCTGTCGGGCTCTGTCGGGCCCTGTCGGGCCCTGTCGGGCTCTGTCGGGCTCTGTCGGGCTCTGTCGGGCTCTACTGGGCTCTGTCGGGCCCTGTCGGGCCCTGTCGGGCTCTGTCGGGCTCTGTCGGGCTCTGTCGGGCCCTGTCGGGCCCTGTCGGGCTCTGTCGGGCCTCTGTCGGGCCCTGTCGGGCTCTGTCGGGCTCTGTCGGGCTCTGTCAGGCTCTACTGGGCTCTACTGTTCCCTGTCGGGCCCTGTCGGGCTCTGTCAGGCTCTGTCGGGCTCTGTCGGGCTCTGTCGGGCTCTACTGGGCCCTGTCGGGCTCTGTCGGGCTCTGTTGGGCTCTGTCGGGCTCTGTCGGGCTCTGTCGGGCCCTGTCGGGCCCTGTCGGGCTCTGTCGGCTCTGTTGGGCTCTGTCGGGCTCTGTCGGGCCCTGTCGGGCCTGTCGAGCTCTGTCGGGCCCTGTTGGGCCCTGTCGGGCTCTGTCGGGTCCTGTCGGGCCCTGTCGG